>NW_027468674.1:23570237-23802737 GCF_046254945.1 Alosa pseudoharengus | reverse complement strand
ACAGAAAATCATTAGATGACAATGACAGCCCCCCCCCCCTACATCCATTCCACATCAACACACTCAACCTTTCTGTGTCCAATAGTACCTGTCGTACCTTTCCAACAGGCTCAATAAGAACTTACATAACAGAGACCCAGGGGGCATCAGTGGACAGAAAAGCTTTTTTTTCATAGTGCTGGTTTCATTTCATTTTTGTAATGATGATCACTCTCATGATTAACAAGTGAATGAGTGAATGTGTAAGGAGCAGGGGAAAGGCTATGGAGGACATTGGGAGCTTCTGACGTCTGAGTCTGTTTTAGTTCTCCTTGCTGATCTGTGCGCGGATGATTTGGAGAGAGTTACTCAACAGTTACTGTGTGCCTCGTGTGAACCTGTGGGGTTTTTATACTGTTGCGTAACATGCTCTCTCTCTCTCTTTCTCTCTCTCTCTCTCTCTATCTATCTCTCTCTCTCCTGACTTGGCTGCGTACCAGCTCTTCCTTTCCATCCAGTGATTTTTCTTTTCTTTTCAAGAGTCATATTGGGATTGGTCTAAATAGATAAACAGAGATGATGAACTGATCAATCTCAGACAATGCCATCACATGATTGGTGTCCAAAGGTCTGATGCAGTTTGATCATAATCTAAAGTATATATAGTGTCAACAGCAAAGTAACAGAACCACACTAATATGTGTCCCTGGCTACAACAATCAGACAAAGGTTGTACATGATGTAATGAGAAATAAGGTGTTAAACAAGGTAACCATAAATCCATATTTGGTTTTGAAAACATGTCCACAGATGAATGAATGAATAATTTAATCATCAGATATTTGATCCAGTGAAGATACGATCATTTTAATCAATGCATTTTATTTTACATACAGTAGTCTCCTGAGTTTAATCTCTTTACATTCTGCTGAACAAACTGTGCAGTTGAGCTACATTAATTGCAGTGAAACCCGCAGGTCAAGATAGACTGAGAAAGATCGTTATGGCTGGCTTGTGGATAATGCTGTTATCATCAAAACTAATTAAAGACATGGGCCCCGTGAACAAAAGCACTGCCACTATAACAGCTCTAGAAATCCAATCACAACGATCATTATGCATAAATTACTGAGCAGACGTGAACTTAAGATGGTTGTTGAGTAATTAAATGAATAGTTTTTCTCCTCATATTCTTCGTTAATTTGTAGCCATTGTTTCTGATACTCTCAGTAGAGAGTAGTGTTTCTGATACTCTTAATAGCTATTGTTTCCGACACTCTCAGTAGACAGTGTTTCTGATGCTCTTAATAGCCATTGGTTCTGACGCTCTACTTTAATTTGTAACACAAAGGCTGAGATGAAATTGGTCTGTGATGACTGCATGTAAAAAGCCCCCCTGTCCATTTAGTCAGCTTACTGACCATCTGCCCTCATAAAAATAGACCTCTACAAAGATCAAACTGAAAGTGAGTTTGGGAATGTTCTAGAAGGATCTTGCTAAAAGGGTATGTGAGCCACTGACCCTCAAGGAGTCCTTCTCGTCTTCTCGGCCAGTGTATGGCCATGGGTCTGTCCACACTTTGCAGGGGGTTGTGTAAGTGTTTATGCTAGCTGCTGACTTGGTTTTTGACGCCTGTTCAACAAATGCACCTCCTCTATTAGATGGGTGCGTTGGTGGTGAAATGTATGTGATGCACATGAAAAAACTAATATGGAAATGTAGAGGTCATGCTCAAGTGTGTCTCCTGAAGAAACTTAGTATACAGTCACACGCACGCTCGCGCACACACACACACACACACACACACACACACACACACACACACACACACACACACACACACACACAGACACACACACACACACACACACACACACACACACACACACACACACACACACACACACACACACACATAGACACACACACACACACACACACACACACAGACACACACACACACACACACACAGACACACACACACGCACACACACACACACCCAATACACACGCCCACTCCAACTGCAAACACAGCCAAACCTTCATATCTCGCTTGCAACAACAACTGCAGTGTTTTGGGAAGGTCTCTGTTCCCGTACTTTTCCAGCTTCTTTTTATCTATGTGACTTTGTCCTGCTCATCTGTACGATCCTGCTCCCTGGGAGGAGAGAAGGAAGACATAACAACCCAATTCCAGTCCTCCTCCTTTTAGGCTGTGCTTTGTTTTTGGTGTGTGTGTGTGTGTGTGTGTGTGTGTGTGTGTGTGTGTGTGTGTGTGTGTGTGTGTGTGTGTGTGTGTGTGTGTTTTTGGTCAAAGTTCTGTTCTCAATGTCAGTGTGTCCTACTCTGAGATTGAGACATGATGCTGTTTGAATTTAATTCACGGCACATCCGGTTTCCTGCCGTTCTGATTTCTATTAAGGAAGGGGACGCTTACATAAGAGCTGACGAAGCGAGGCAGATTGCATAGTCTGTTAGGCAAATCAGTGAGCCCTGAACCAAAGTGAATTTGGGACGGCAGAGCCGCACACACACACACACACACAGAGAGAGAGAGAGAGAGAGAGAGAGAGAGAGAGAGAGAGAGAGAGGCGGGGGGGGGGGGGGCAGGCAGTTTCATACTCTATGATTGCGATCTGAATGTGAGAATCATGACTAATTCGACCTTTCAACGATAGTGTGTTTGACGTAAGGATGGCAGGGATAGCTCTATCTATTGTTTGGCCTCACACAGATGTGTGTGTGTGTGTGTGTGTGTGTGTGTGTGTGTGTGTGTGTGTGTGTGTGTGTGTGTGTGTGTGTGTGTGTGTTAGTGTGTGTGTGTGTGTGTGTGTGTGTGTGTGTGTCTTTGTAGCTCAGCGATAAGAAGCAATCACCAAAGTCTAATGACTTGTTTTGGTGCAGTGGTCTGGCTGAGGCAGTGGAATTATAGTCGTCTGTCATTTCAGCTGGTGTCTGAGGGGTCTTTCATCCAACGAGGTGCTGACAAATGAGGCTGATATACAAATGATGATGAGGCTTTCAACGAGTACATATCAGCCACTAATGACTTGCTGTTTTTGTTGTTGCACAATCACTGAACACAGGCTGTCCAAACTCATAAGGATAATGTTGAAAAATGTCTTATTTGTTATGTTACGTTTCTCAATATTTGTTGTACCACACATGCCAGAAATATTTCCCTGCCACACATAATGGACTGTGTAAGTAAGTGACTGACTACTTTCACACAGTGGAGTGCACGGTTCCTGACCTGGTGGTTGTGTGTGTTTCAGTGAGAGGCACCAGTTACCCACTCCACTCCTCTCTGCACCTCCTCCTGCTCCTCTTCCTCTTCCTCCTACATTGGGAAGCATGAGCTCCTCGCCGGTGCTGTCCAGCCCTCCCATCAACATCGTGGAGGAGCTGCAGGTCATCACTGCCCAGAACCTGGAGAAGCTGGAGGTTAACAAGTATTATGAGGTCATCAGGGAGCTCGGCAAGGGCACCTATGGGAAGGTGGACCTGGTCATTCACAAAATCCGAGGTGAGAACACCTACCCCCATAGCTGCACACATACACACACACATTCATGCAGACACATACACACACACACACACATACACACAAACACACACACACACACACACACACACACTTGCAATCCCCCACTGTTACGTCACGTAAAAATAGGTTACATGCTGTTATGTACAACTTCTGAATCCCTTTCATCAAAGGACTGACAGAGACACAACTTCTTCCATCTCCAGTTTGCATTAATATGTATGTTTCGTTCTTTTTCTCCCTGCTTAATTAGGCACAAAGATGGCCTTGAAGTTCCTTAAGAAGAAAACTACAAAGCTGCGGAGTTTCCTGAGGGAGTACAGCATCTCGCTCTACCTCTCCCCCTGTCCCTTCATCATCAACATGTTCGGCATCGCCTTCGAGACCGACGACTATTACGTCTTTGCGCAGGAGTACGCTGTGGCGGGAGACTTGTTTGACATCATTCCCCCTCAGGTATGGGAACAGAAGCATTCATGTCCAGCAGTCATTTTCTATTTACCTTTGAATATTTCTGGTCAGGGAACAATAGTGGCACCATGGCATTAATCTGTAGTCAATCTCTATAGCTCAATATTGTGGCTCCATGGCATTAATCTGTAGTCAATCTCTATAGCTCAATATTGTGGAAGCATGGCAATAATCTGTAGTCAGTCTCTCTATAGCTCAATATTGTGGCACCATGGCATTAATCTTTAATCAATCTCTGCATAGCTCAATACTGGGGTACATGAAATGGTTATAATCTGTAATGATCTGTATACAGTATTTCCATAAATCTCATGGATGCATATTCTTGGGCAAGTGATTTTCTATTTCCCTTTGAATATTTCTGGTCAGGGAACAGTACTAGGGCACCATGGCAGTAATCTGTAATCAATCTCCATATGAGATGTCTCGATAGTGGGGCTATGGTCTCACTATTTTGTTTTTCATTGAACCGTCCAGGTGGGTCTTCCAGAGACAGTGGCAAAGCGCTGTGTCCACCAGGTGGGTATCGCCTTGGACTACATGCACTACAAGAAGCTGGTGCACCGCGACATCAAGCCCGAGAACGTGCTCATCTTTGATCGCGAGTGCCGCAAGGTCAAGCTGTCCGACTTTGGCATGACGCGGCGGGGCGGCTCGCCGGTCAAGCGCGTGAGCGGCACCATCCCGTACACGGCGCCGGAGCTGTGCGGCGCGGCCGAGCCGTCCGAGGGCTTCTGCGTGGACCCGGCCACGGACGTGTGGGCGTTCGGCGTGCTCCTCTTCTGCATGCTGACCGGCAACTTCCCCTGGGAGAAAGCGCTGCCCACCGACGCCTTCTACGAGGAGTTTGCTCGCTGGCAGCGCGCCCGGCGTGGAGGCACCGGCACTGGCGCCGCCAGCGGACCCGTGCCCTCGCAATGGCGTCGCTTCACCGACGAGGCGCTGCGCATGTTCCGCAAACTCCTGTCGCTGGACCCGCAGCGCCGGTGCTCGGTCAAGGAGGTGTTCCGCCACTTTGGCCGCCGCTGGATGCTGGACAGCGAGGTGGGGATCGGGGGAGTCGGCGGGGCAGTCGGCGGGGGCGTCGGGAGCCACCAGGGGGGTCTGAGCTCCACTTCCGACGAAGACGAGGAGGACGAGGACCTGCTGGTGGACCGCATGAAGCAGCAGACGCTCTCGCCCGTGGTGTGCGGGGGCTCCAAGGTGGCGGGCGCCATGGAGACGGGGTCGCCGCAGGGTCACCGCTACACGGCGGTGGCACCCGGCGGGTACGAGCGCGTGTCCAGAGACAACACGTCCGGCAGCCGCATCCTAGTGACCACGCCCATCGAGATTTGCGTGTAGAGACAAACAGTGTACAGAACAGACACAAGTACACAAATGTACACAAAAACACTTACCTTTTCACTCTTACACACACATGCAAACACACAAGAACATGGAAGGACAGAACATGTCATATATACCAATTCCATAGACAATTGCGACTCTAACAGTGGACACTCACAAACATTGCAGACTGATTCTGTGAGTCAACCTCTCTAGATCTGAGACTGAGAGTTACACTTGACCGGTGCATAATGGTGACCACAATCAGTGGCATTCTCTTGTTAAACATTCCTAATACTGACATCGGTTTCTCTACAGGATCTCTGTAGAGAATACATGTTGATAGAAGGCTGTCACCTTTCCAACTATATAAATCAAAACATACCAATAGTCTGAGTGCTTCTAATGAAAAAAAGGAAAACTAAAGCTGAAATTCTGAAAATGCAAAAGATGGAGGCCTAGAGCAAAACAATATCTTGAGAGCAATATACCTACATCAAGCGAACAAGACCCAAACGGGGATAATAGTAAATCATGGCATCATTTCAATTCAATTCAACACTGAAACCACTTTTTTAACCAGAATATAAGATGCTAGCAAGCCTACAAATAATGTATTAACTACCCATTACTGTTACAATATAAAAAACACACGTTTTACTGATTGATTGACCATTACACAAAAAGGTTTTATTGATTGAATGACCAATGAGATCTCAAGCTCTTTCTGATCTTTAAGATTTTGAAGTAATTACCTTCCATCTATATTGTCTAAAAAATTCAACATTTCAACATTTGGAACTTTTTGGAAGTGTATCATAGGTATTTGGAACATTCTGGAAGTGTGTCATAGGCACTTTAACATCAACTAAAATGTGTAATGAATGAGACTATTTACCTTTGTACAATGCACTGGGACATGTACCGGTATACATATTTGATTCAGCATTTTTAATTCTATTGATTTATTTAATTTATTTGACCTCTGTATGAAATATGATATTTTTTAATTAGCCATTTTGCAATTAGCCCAGGTGTTTTCTTATTTACTGCACTACATATGCAGATGTTGATGCACTTGCATCGGTATTTAGTGGTATTTAGTATTGAGCTGCTTATGTGCACAGTCAAACCATCACCTCTTTCCTTTCTCCAAATGAAGCTACTACCATTATTACCATTACAGAAAAAAGCAAAGCAGACCACTGTATATTTTTAGCATTTTACATTGTGGGTCAGATTCCAAAGAGAGCATAATGAAGGAAAAAAACATCTCATGGAACCCTATGGAAACATCTGAAGTGACATGGAAATCATTAGGAATGAGGGATATTGGGGGTTATTGCTGGAAACAGCTTTCAGCTGTGTCACTGCCAGCCAGCTTGTCCCAATACTGAAGCAAAGCGAGACCCCTCTGATTCCTCCCGATTTATATGCAGATGATGTTCTCCTGCAGCACACCGTTGAGGGTTCTTGACCACAATTTTTTTTTAAAATGCTATGATGTCAGAGCAACTGAGGATGACTACTTTATGTGTGACCCCATCTCAGCTGTAGTTGTGGGTGGGATGTGGTTACTCAGCTCAGAGTGTTACAAGAGAGGCTATGGAATGGAAAATTCCGCTCCAAAGACCAGAGCTTGTGCACGAAGCTCTGGGCTAAAGATACTTTGACAAATAACTTGACAAATGCTTTGAAGTTGTAATTTGGTAATGTGATGATCAGTTGTTTATTGTCGTCATCAAAACTGTAGACGTTTTAGTCATTTTTGTATGACTTGAGCTTGTGCAAATGGAATGACTACAGAATGACTAAAACAAAGCTGTACAAAACTAGAGGCATTGGAGATATTCTATTTCTACCTGGTGTTCTAGTATGAAAATGTCACTGTCATTTTTATGTCCAAATGTCATTTATAAGCTGAAGTACTTGACTGGATTCTTCCATAAAACCAAGGCTGGTCTTTAGTCAGACATGCATGTATGTCAGTGCCACTGATAATGTACTTCAATAGGTGTCAAAACTGCCCAATTAAAGGTCAGCCTATATCACTAAATAGTGGAAGAAAAAAAATAACGTAGAATGAAAGCTTCAATTTACTTTCTATATCGCAAAAGTGGACACGTCTACAAAATAAATTCAAAAATGTATTTTTTACATATTCTTATTTATTGGTTTTCCCTTGAAGGTAGGGAATTCAGAACAACTAACCTATTTATGTTTTATTTTGTTTTGATTTGAACTGAAAATAACTAAAGATGGATACAATCTTGTCTTTGAATTGCATGAAGAGATACAACAAATACATTTATATATATAAAAAATCTGTCTTCACAAAATACACAAGAATTGTTGTGATGTGAAACTTTGCTGTAGCACAAAATTGCAGAATATTCCAGAGTGATATTTATGACTTCTTGAAACAATCTAGGGCTAAATATGATGATGAAAAAAATACTTGATGTTTTTTTTGAGTGTGTTGTATATGTATCATGTTGTTGTTGTTGTTGTTGTTGTGTTATTGTCTTAACAATACCAAGGACATCATCGGAGCTGCGATTTTTCTTGAGGGAGATGATATTCGAGTCTTGCAATACTGTAGTACGTGTGATGAAGTCAACTACTACTTCTACACGAGTGCTTCTGAGCAAAAAAATGAGATGGTCGGTAGAGGAGGAAACGAGTATTTTATGTTGTTAACCCGACACAGCTGCATGACGTATGCTAAAGCCTGGTGTGGAAACAGTGCTGTGGGTGTTTCATGTGTCTCTGGACAAAGACACATGGCTTCTCGGCTACGAGCTGCAGATAAAAAAGGTAGTTTTGCATCTACCTTTCACTCGAGAGAGGTCAGAATGCAACACTGTGGCTTAGTCCTAAGTAACTGGGTGAAATGGTTGGGGGAAAAAAGTTGACCAGTCAAAACAGAATGGAATTTCAAAGCAATTGTAAGTCACTTTCTGGCTTTAATGCCAGTTCTCCAGTTCTGCCAACTGATATCTAAGATTTGAGGACTCAAATTTCCATGGACTGGTCATTGTGTATTGTGCTGCAAGTTGTGTGATTTCATTGTCTTTCTCTTCCGTGACAGCCTTTAGATGCCCTGTGGGACAGTGATGTTTCAATCAGTAGAAAAAACAACACTAGAACTCTTGTCAGACTTGTCTTCGCAATACACTGTCTTCCTGTTAACGGATTTAAGCAAAAATAAACAGAAATCTTTAAGACCCATGTGTTTTGGACTTCTTCGTACTTGTTACAAGTACATCATAACTAATAAATACTTTTAACCAGAGTACTGGCACTTTCTATGACAATCACATTAAAAGGTCCCTTTAAATTTGCTCTCATAACGGATCAAAACAATTTTGTCCTAAAGATGAGGCATTATCAGTAGACTATTGTGATACTTTTTGTTATGTATTGTCTCATGACATGCATACCGTGGCTGATCGTGTGGGAATGATTACCATGCATGTTTCATTCATTTGAAACACTGAACAAATTCAGCAGCTAATGATGACAGCTCAAGGCAGCAGGAAACGGCAGAGGTGACCGCCATGGTGCTTTTGTCAACCTGTGGACAACCTTGATTCAAGTGACCTGCCTGGCTTGTGTCGGCTCCCACTTATAATACCAAAATAGTACTGCCAATGTTGACGATGAGTCAGGCTCTAACCAGCTCTAACCAATTCTCCTGAGGCACTGTCAATGTCATACTCCTGTCATCTGAAGTCAAATCTAGCCCCATGATACTTATATACATAGAATTAAATTTAAAGCTAAATCTATTTCCATTTTTGCTGCTGAGCATCCAGGTTGCCTCTTCAGTTACAATTGCAATTCATATGTTATACAGTTCACTTAAGTGATTTTAGTCCTCACTTAAATTTAAATGACAATTGAGCATTTTGAGGGAAAACAAGAAACAAAGATTTCATATATACAAAGTGACTGAGCAGTATGCAATTTATTTGTATGTTTTGACCGATTAAGCTGTAGTATTGTTCCAGTCCAGTATGGGGTGAACAAAATTAGGATATAAAGTCCAGAGACTGAGGTTCAACCCTGAGTTTTAGATTTGGACAAAATAAGATACGGAGACAACATTAAAAAAACAGACAAAACAAAACATTTGGTACATTTCAGTTTCACTGGCAAAAATGACAGTTAAATCTCGATAAGTTGCATGTGGCAGACTTTGGCTGAGGTTCAGAAATGATCAAAATGTCATGTAACTCACTTTGAAAAAAAGCTACAGAAATAAAACAAATAAATTTTCTGAAAGTATAAAATAGAATAAAATAAAATAAAAAGAACATCAATATGGCACACTGCTTGTAGGCAGCAAGATGAGCAGGCGGTCGGTCAGGTACACATTTCACAAAGCAGGGCTAAAAAATAGAGATCTCGGGTGGAATTCAAATGCAAGGACCCAATTTGTGTGTGCATTCCCAAACCTGCTTCCACATACGTCAGATCAGGACAGAAACTGTGGCACTGGCACGACATGTCAGGACATTTCACTGCAGCTGCGATTCCACAGACCAAACACAAAGTTCATTAGGTACACAAACACCGGTCTAGTGCTGCTATGCAACGGACACAATTGGACTACAACGCACTTCCTATATGCATTAGGCCCCACCCCCACCCAACTAAACTCAACCCCACCCTTCTTCTTCTTTACCCCCACCAGACAAGTGTCTCATGCCTGCATTGATTCAGACAAATCTCTTACAAAAAGTGCATGCAAGCCTCCTGTCCAAGAAAACAAAGGCTATGTACATCATCTGATTTGTCTTCCACAAGGCTGGTAAACTGACCATCTGAGTTGTTGCCTGGCAAAAAGAAGGGTAGAAATATGATGTTCATTGCATGTTAAAAAAAGAGAGAGAGAGAGAGAGAGAGAGAGAGAGAGAGCTGCGGCAAGTTCCCAGTATTTAGCAGAACTATTTTTTTCCTTGTTAAATATGTCAAAAAGTCTGTTGTGTTGGCATGTTTGAAAGCTGCATATATTCAGTGAAAGGGATAGTATGACCATTTGAATAGCCATTTGAGGTGGTGACAGACAGAATACACAGCGTCAGCACTGTCGATTTAAGAGAGGCAGACACAGGCCATTCATAGCCCTGTCAAAAATGACAGAAAATTACAAGCTGGTGTTTCCCATACAACATAGTGTGTAGCTGTGCAATCAGTTCTTTTAGTTGCTCTATACTGTATTCGATCAACAAGAGGACAAGACAAGTACACAGCTAGGTGAGAACAACAGAGGACAAATTACAAAATATATCTATATATTATGTACTTCGTACCAGAACTTCTGAAGCATCAACTATTGGCAAATATGTTAAGAGACTTAAAGGAGGCGCCCATAATCCCTTAGAAAGGATTTGTGGGCGTCCGTATTTTTTCAGCATTGAGAGACGGACAGCCTAAGCCAGGTCCAGTGACCCCACATTAATGTAAACAGAACAGCTGCTCGTGGTTGCTATGGAAGGTATTGTGAGCTAAAGTAATATGGATCAAATGTTCCAGGACCCATTGGGCAGTCACATGGTACACTTCACTCGGTGTTATAACATTATCTCGTCAGCACAATATGTATTGTGCTTCTAAAATTAACAGAATGTATTTGACCCTTTTAATGGTTAGTCTTCCGTTTGTTCTACCAACTGTTAAAGGCCAAGAGGGTAGACATCCAACTACTCATTTAAGGTAGATGATATGCAGAAAATTCTCCTCTACTGCAATACATTTCTACTGACAAAATATCAATCTCACTGTATAGTAAGGACCGTCAGTTGTCTTTCAACACTGCATTGCAGGGATACATTTTTTATCTTTATAAAGATCTATTTCATATAGAATTGGAGTGCTTGTGGGAAATTTAATTTGGGGGCATTCCGTTTTATGGGGACAATACTGTTGTTTTTAAAAAAAAAAAAATTCTCCAAAAAATCAAAAGAAAATAAACAAAAGTTCCAAACATTACAAAAAAAACACATGGATAAATTAAGTGCCAAGTGCACACTGAAAATTCTCAACTTGAAGAAAACCTCCAGAGAAGATACATTCAATGAATGACTTTAAAAACACAGGCACAGTTCCCTTAAGGATCGCTATGAAGTAAGAGAACAAAATTACAAGTGCAGTCTTATGATGGTCAGTTCTGGTTTGATAGTCAGTATTACTCTTAGAGCCACCGAGAACAACAGACAGATGACAGCAGGTAGACTTGGCACTAATGCAGATAATAAGTACCACAGTCTTTCCAAAAGCAACTGGGGTCTCAGTTCTGACTGAGAACAAAGAAAATACATTTTATTGTTTTTATATATATATATATTTTTTTTTTTTTGCCAATTGCTATCTAGTTTCCCCAAGCGAAAAATGTTCAGGTCAATAAGAATGTTAGCAGAAATTAGATGGCAGGTTTATGATTAAACAGATGCTGAGGGAGGGCATTATCTTAAAGTGATACAAACACCCTGCCTTTGCCCACAGATAACTGCTCCTCTCTACTTCTTTGGGCCAACACTTGCCTCGTTCCCTGGGAGCAAAAGTCATGCGTCTCCAGATGCGATGCGTTCATGCCATTGATTAAATTAACACTCAATGCATCCAACAACTTTGCTTCAACAATGACTGAAATAATTCATATATTGAAATAAAATATAAATAAGACTAGTCATTCTGTACAAAAAAGAATTACAATAATAATAATAATAATAATAATAACAATAATATCCACTTAGGATAATTCAACTTACTGCTGAGAATTTCTTCTCAAATGTATATATATATTAAAAACATTACTCTGTGCCATTTCATTCTTCTTTCCTCCTTTGGGCCCCTTAGTTGGTATGTTATGCCCTCCACTTTTGATCCAAACCTGTAAGCACTACAGACGCATTGGCGTTAATGAAAGCCTTGAAGTTCCCTGTTGGTGTGCACTGACGTAAGGAGTGACTTCACTACTGAGATGTTGCGTTAAGGTTAGAGGGTGATTGCATTCCAGAGGCCTCTTGCCATCAGTTTAGGAGACGTGCTTTCAGTTTCACTGAGCTCGGCCGACACACTGGACTACCAAGGTGGAGTGGCAGAGACGTTGTTTATCTGAAACAAACATACAGTATACGTGTCAGGGTGAAATCTAAACTTCAATTTTAAGAATTGCAACAGTAAATATTACACAAAACTGCCCTTAGCTGGTTGGTTCTGTGAGACAACGCTTAATCTTACTTAGCATGTTCTTTAAATATGAAGATTAGAGGATAATAGTCCAGGCAACATTGAAGTGTCGCTCGACAAAATTACATAAAGGACACAATATCTAGATCTGCTAGAGTGTGGCAGCACTTGTCCTGTACATTACAAACATTGAAAGGGTGCAGACGGTTTCAAATAAACTGACTGGAATAATAGCTTATTCTGGAGTATTGCTGTGGTCAGCGCGCTGTTGTTACTTTAATTTCACAACGGGATGTGACTAGAGCAATATACAAGTTGTCATACATGTTGTCACAGAAACTAGATGATGTTCTAATCAACTCTGTGTCGCTAGCACAGGCCTATGAAAGCTTATACCACCTGTGAACCATTTTTTTTCTTCTGTCAAGCAACACTTATCGTCTAGACTATAAATTGCCCTTAATCGTGTTCCCAAATCAATAGCCATGGCATGAATCAGTGACAAGAAAGAAAGAAAGACCTTGAACAGGTGCTGCTTCTTGGGTATTGTCATCTGGCATTCTTTCTATTGGTAGAGCCTTTGATTGATTTATTCTGATGAAGACAAAAGACAGCAAGCTGGATTAAGAACCATTAAATAAATGAAATGATTATATCCAACCAGTCAAGACATGGATATATCAATATTTATATAAATATAAAAATAAAATAATAATTGGATCTCAGCTTAGACAACAATCAATTGCATGTTTGCATGACTCACTCAATACCTTGTGCTTGGTGCATTTCATGGAGAAGTTCTCCTCATTGAGTACACAGTCTGCAACAGTATACAAGAGGAAACCAAACATAAGCATTATGCATAAACCAAACCACATTAAACACAGTTTATATGAATCATATTGCATCAGTCATATCCACTATTGTTCAAGCAGTAAACTGAACTTCAAATGCTCATGTTAGTTTTTAAATATGGTGGTGTTGCGGTCATCTGTTGTGGTCAACACTCCTGCAGAGATGTACATCTGCTTTGTGCATTCCTATGTGAGATTACATCCTCCTGTTAAGGTACTGTATTCATTTGGATTTAGGAAGTAGGTTTCAAAAGCAGCTTTAAATAGTAATCATTTTAACAGGACAGAACAATGCACTCAGAGAAATCCAGCTTCACAAATAGTTTTTATTCTGGATTAAATCATGTAACATTAAAATAAGCAGAACTTAAATTAATGAACCTAGATTCTGACAGTGCGAATGTTAGCTTTTACAGAGCTATTCAAATGTGCTAATTTGCTGTTAAGAAAGTCTATATTTTATGAATCGGGGTGGATGGCAGCATAATCATTCTTGTTCCATTACAGCAACGCCTTGTTTGTTTAAGTGAACTCTAAATGATCATTCCTGCTTCTTCAAGCAAGAACATGTTTGCGTCTAAAAAAACAAAGGCAGTAGGCATTTGCTCTGTTGTGCTAACTGGCTTCTCCATCTGTCCACAGGAAGCATGCACAGATTTTAAAGCAACAGTTCAGCGCTTTCATCCTCATCACAGTGAATTGGTTTCACAATTCACCCACCATACTAAACATTCAAATCCAAAAACACACAAAGAGTTGTTAAACCAAGTAGACGGACAGAGAAACTCACCAGACTGCACAGCACAAATGTAGTGATATTTGTTGGGGCATTCTCTGAAAAAGCATCCCAGTGTGGCGCCCACGCTGTGGCACATAGAGCACATCTGTACGAAAGAAATTGAGGAATGAAATATGTAAGAATAAGTAAGAGAGATGAAGAAGCATCCTTTTCAGACCATTCCTCAAAAATGTAGGCCCACACCTTCTGTCTTTTTTTTAAATAACTTTGTGCACTAGTTGTTTACCTGTCCCACTTCCATTTCACCTACTTCAGCATATTCATACAACATTTTTTAACAAGGGAGTCGCTGCATTTCAGTGGCTAATTTAAAAGATGAAGGGGGTCACTCTTTGTACTTCACAAAGTTTCCTATGGATACAGTGCCTATAAATGCAAACACAAACCCTTTGTTGACTCTTACCGTCTCCTGGGCCATCTTGACTGCTTTTTCTAACCCATACAGCCTCCCCTTCACCAGGAAGACACCTGCTGACCAAATGCCACAGTCCTCGTGCAGCCAGTACTCGTTGGAGTCCAGCGGCACCACGGGCGGGATGTACCAGCTCTCGGCTGCCCCGCCATCCAACCGGGACTTCTTGGCCGCTGGGCTGTGCGAGAGCTCACTGTCGCTGGTCCACCTCTGGTAAGGTCCACCAAGGGCCGTGTCCAAAGGCCTACGCTGGCGGGCACGCCGAGCCCAGCTGCCGGGGACAGCCGAGGCGCACTTCCTGGCCTTGGTGCCGAAAGACGAGTCCGAATCGCTGAGGTCCTCCTCTTCCTCGGCTTTCAGGCCTGCGACACCAGCAGTGGGCCTGGTCTCCGCTTTGGAGCCGTTTGCGTAGTAGGGCCCATGGAGGTCACCCAGGTCCAGCGTGTTGGCCGCACGGCCACACAGGCAGCACACCAGCGCAGCGCGTCGCGTGGCGTCGTTCGACACACGGCCGTACTGCAGGAAAGGTGTGGACGGGACGACGCCAGACACAAAGCCCGAGGTCGGCTGTTGCAGTCCTTTCCTGACCGTCGGCTTCACCTCTTCGGGGTAGTTGACGACTGTGCACGAGACATACCGCTTGCGTTCCACGTGCACAAAAGGGGAAAAGGTGTCCGCCCGCGAGTCCCTTTTCTCCTCCTTGTAGTTGACGTACTTCAGCTTGATCTCAGGCTCCTTGGGGGAGAACATGGAGGACTGGCCTACGTGTACTTTCTTGCGTTTCTTTTTGGGTGTGTGGGCTTTCTTGGCGGTGGGTGAGCTTTTGCTCTGCGGGCTGGCCGCTGGTTGACTTTTTTTCTTGTGAGATCTGGGTGGGGGCAACGGACTCATCGCACGGCGATCGTTGGACGATTTACAGTTCGAAGTGCCACTCGGCCTTTTCCCCGATTTCTTGGTTGGAGTAAATGATGTGTTGTTTGTCATTTCATCAGATGTGCCCTTGATACGATATTTGGAAAGACTCTGTGTGTGTTCAGAATCTGAGGTAGATCCTTCTTTAAAACAGCTGCTACTATCTCCGCCCTCCTCCCTTTGGACTGATGTCTGCAACAAGCAAGTGCTCGTCTCGGAAGTGCTAGTTTCTTGCTCGGAAGTGCATACATTCTCACGCATCTCAGGGTCGTCACTAGCAGTTACAACCTCCCTATCAATGCTGACGGCTTTACTCTCAGCCACCGCGACTTTTAAGCAGTTGGATTTCTTAGTTGAGCGAGTCCTACTGACTCTGAATCTGGATGGGTTGATGTTTTGAACGATGGCCTCCAACCTTATACCCCTGCCAGACCGGGGGGGAAGTATTTTCCGCTCCGGTTGTCCTTTCTTTGCTGGTGTGTTGCCATTTAATTGCTGCTTGGCTGTCGACTCAGCCTTGTCCATCATACCTGATGCTTTATCTTCGGGTAAATCGTGACATTGCTCCGACAGTGCCTGTTCTGTGTCTAGACCGTTATCTGTCAGTGGTTGGCAGCTCATTTCCGATATGTTTTCAGTGTTTGAATTACCCAGTAAACATTCAGTCTCGCCAGTGCAAGTCAATTCGGCAGGCAGAGGACTAGAAAGACCCACTTCACTGTGTTTCGTAACCAAGTCTTCTGGAAAATTCTCCCCGGTTGGAGAGCTTGCCGTCTGCGGCAGCACGAAAACATCCTCTATCTCATCCTGTGGCGTGGCAGGGGGAGATACTGGATCCTCTAGAGGACTGATATATTCCCTATTGAGCGAGCTGCAAAAATGTCTAGTAGTCCCCATGTCATGTACTCCAAGTGGCTGTTCAGTCCTGGAAATCAGAAAGAGCACCTCAGAGTCCCTCTTCCCCTGCACTTCAGCTGGGGTCGTAAAAAGATCGCCCGAAGCGCTCTCACCACCACACGCTCCAGCGTCCCACAAGGCGCAGTCCCCGTTCTGCAAACAGCTGTTCTCTTCCTGCGAGAGCTTGCAAACAATGGGGGCACCTTGTTGGAGCGGCGTCAGGATTTCCACAGCGGCGGCAGCGTCCCCGGAGTCTTGTATGCCATTGAGGTCCACGGCATGTTTGAGGAAACAAACTCCGGTGGCGACATTCTGCATCACCTGAGCAGGCAGGACGAATTCGAAGGACTCGTGCGGTGCCACCCCGACTGGTGTGGCAACCGGCTGAAGACAGTGGGGGTCCATCTCCACACAGAGCGGGGCCCCATCTGCCTCAGACATCAACGGGAGGGTCTCATAGCCCGATGCATGCTGGGAGAGTTTCTTGCTGAGGGACGACACGTCGTAGAGAGGGCAATGCGCTGTGAGGGGGGTGGAGGAGAAGACGTGGGACCGGCTGACGTACGAGAGGGTGACAGTGGTGTTGGAGAAGGCATTGTCGGGTTGGATCTGTTCACCAGGCACTGGAGAGAGGTCACAGGTGTTCTCTGGGAACGTTACGGCTTCGCTAGTCCCTGCCCCCACATACCAGCCTTGGGGTTGAACCACATGCAGGGCCTCCACTGCACTAGCTTTTCCCAGGCAATCCTCACCCTTTTTGCTCAAATCAAAGGCAATGGGCAAGGCGCAGGAGGAAGAGAGGTCTTGAGGTTGTAGCCCATCCCCACTGCTGTCTGGTTGGTCCATTATCACCTGCATAACAGAAAGCAGTAGAAAGTTAGAATTCGGCAGTTGGCTTGTGTCTAAAGCACCAAAATAATTTGCCTCTACATTCATCGATCTCTACAGTCTACAGCACTAACCAAAGATAGATAGCAAAGTCATCAGTGCCCACCATAAAAATCACCGTGGCGCGTGCCAAAAACGTTCATCTTACGTTCATTCAGACAGCTGATGTTAAACTGGACAATCATACCAAACTCAAGTTATCATCTGGGACACATTGAAAGTTTGTCCGAATAAGCTCACTAACGTTAGTCTAATCATCAAATGAGCAACGTTATTCATCTCAGACCTTCGGTATTTCCGTTGTCTTGGCGTTGGAATAGTTCTACTTGACAGACTTCCGAACTGTCAAAATAACAGTTTAACGTTACCACCTGAAGTTAGCTTCAGACCAAAGTGGCTAACTACTAATGCTACGTTACCAAGCCAAGCTACTGTCACTTGCCAAGTAAATTAAGTGGTAAACTTAACATGAACTATTTAAGCATAGAAGCTGACTTCTGTCTTCTTTTCATCCCATGAAGTCAGCAAACACTGACTAGCGATATGACTAGCCAGCGGTAGCCATTAGCTAACGAGCGTTAGCATACATCTGTTGAGATATGATAGGATATCTATCTAATACATGCCGTTAAAGTCATACAGGCATGGACTCATCTAATACATTTAAAAGTACTTGTTTATGTTTCGTATTCGGCACCAGTAGTTATTCACTCTACATTAAACTTATGTGCTAATGACTCAATTATAGTCATGTCAACAAACGTTGGAAGCGTTACTTTATTTTCCTCATGTCCTACAACATTAGGGTTAGCTAACTAGCGATAGATGGCTAACGTTAACGTTACGGTCTACGCCAGCTAACATTAGCTCGCTAACTTGTACAGTGTTGTGAGCATTCTTGCCAACTAGGATCGCTAACATTTGCTGACTTAGACAGCTACAGTTGGTCATAAAAGCAAAGGCTTCACATTGCTATGACAATGACACTTCAATATCAAGTTAGTCTGTCATAACAATACGCGCGGTGAAGCTTTAATTGTGTTAGGAGGATGACATCAGCAATCATAATTTTGGTTGGTGAGGTTTCATGTATTTCTGGCTAGGCCCTGCGTAGGTTAAACAAAAGACAGCAGTGCGTTGCCAAAGATGGCTAGCCTTAGCTAGTAACTTACCAAAATTGAATCTAGAATGAAGATCAATTAGTTGATTTCATAACACCAGTCTGAACACGCCGTATGGGACCCCATCTTATGTCCCGCCAGACACACAGGGGGACAGGGAACAATGTCCTTAAGTTTGCGTAAAGAAACAGATGAAAGGTCTCTCCACACTTTTTTTTTCGGATATCCGAACGTGCTCTAAGAACGGCTCTGTCAGCTGGTAGCGTCACTGAGGCATTATGGGAAATGTCAGACTGTTTTTAATGTCCATATCCACTTTGTTAAGGGAGATTACATTTTCAAGAAGTGAGTAAAAAAAGGGAAATGGTCAGACCATGTTATTCAGTTGTCATTTACACAACTTTTCCGTCAAATGTTTCCTTTTACTGTTCCCTTTCAACAACTGCAGACAGTTTATTTATTCATGTTCTTAACAAACAAATATCACGGCCAATTTGAACTATTTCATGTAGGCTACATAGGCTGCTAGGCCTATCTCTGTGAACATGTATTGTCAATTGTAGACTATTCATACCTTGTAAACAATACTGAAAATAGTCAACCACTGCTTGAATAATTGGTAACCCTTATTTTGATTAGTGCCAGGCCTACAAGACAGTAGGCTATGCAAATTCTGGTAAAGGCGCTTCATATAGGCTAAGTAGGCCCAGAGCCCTAGAGAGAGATCTATCTATAAGGCTCTGAGTAGGCCTAATTGTCTTAGGGTAGTGGTTCTCAAATGGGGGTACGTGAGATTTTAAAATATACATTAAAAAGTAGAATCCATGCAAAATACTTTAAAAACAATTATTTAAATATTTCAGGAAAATATAACTTCATAAAATGAATTTTATACCTCAGTAGGCTATTCAATTTCATTATCCTAAAAACCCTCCCCATACCAGGATGGTTCGACCCAACCTGTCACATGCCACCCGCCATCGCCTGTCAATCACTGTCAAAACTCAAACGATGGAGTCATGGTTGAAGCGTAGCGGTCATTCTGATGGCACAGTGCTCTGTTTTATACGGAGCCCGGGGAGGGTCACATTGGTACGGAGCCCGGGAAGGGTCACATTGGTAAATATTTTTAGGTCACGTTGGTAAATATTTTTAGACCGCACTATTGCGTTCCTTCGCAATAGTTTTGCGTTCCCATGAAATACTTTTGCGTTCCCTCGCAATAACTTTTGCGTTCCCTCGCAATACTTTTTGCATTCCCTCGCAATAACTTTTGAGTTCCCTCGCAATAATTTGTGTTTCCTCACAATAACTCTATGCTACTGCTTCCTCAGTGAGCCGTGCCACATCCCATGTCGAATTGGACAAACGATACTTTAAAATCCTCACTTTAATGTTACTGTGTGAGGCTGGCAACTATAGTTATGCCAGTTCATAAGGAGCCTCACAGCTGTGCAAGTTGCAGCAACTATTTCTCCTCTCACGGATCCCGTTCTCTCGTGAATCCATGTTGCCGTCTGCTGTGTGTGTGTGTGTGTGTGCATTGAGTTAGCCTACCCTCTCCCCCCACTAGATCCCACTCACTCACTGTGCGCTCTGATATGACACTGACCATGAACTAACGTGCTGACAGCGCTGCGTGAATGGGGACTGAAATGTATGGAGCCCAAGTTGAAACTGCAAAGCAACAGAACAAAAATGATCCTTTGGAACTCAAAAAGGTATTGCGAGGAAACGCAAAAGTTGTTGCGAGGGAACGCAAAAGTATTGCGAGGGAACGCAAAAACTATTGTGAGGGAACGCAAAAGTATTGCGAGGGAACGCAAAAAGTATTGCGTGGGAACGCAAAAGTGCGGTCTAAAAATATTGCCCACCCTGTCCCCAGGGGGGCTCCGTACCTTCCAGCTGATCCTCTCTGTGTCTTTCAACCTGACTTGGATCTACCTCATTATCATCAGAAATTGCTGAAAATATTCGCCCATGAGAACATTTTATCCTTAGTCAGGGAAATGTAAAAATCACTGAGCAACATCTAAATACATTGGATTAATTACAATTTAAAATGATTTACAACAGCTGTCAAATATTTAGGCTTAACATATATATATCTAAGCTACATTTATCACATTAGGCCAATACAAAAATGTCTCTTTGATTAAGGCTAGACCATTTCCCCATTTAAAAAATAGGCTATATGACCATGGCTATCTGGCACAGGGGGAAATTTGATAACTGCATTGCACATTGGCTGGGGATGTATGTAGATTGATGTGACTTTACATTGTTTGCCTTCCGAAAAAAATGTGGTAATGTTTTTTTTGTTGGATTCATTTTCCTTGTTGTGCCAAGCTACAAAGAACTATTCACATCTTACCAGTGACAGGTACAAAACAGCTAAATTCCCAGCTTCTTTAGGACCCCCTTGAATTTTTCTTTCTTTGAGGGAGTTATGCAATGCAACTGAAGTAAATAGATTTGTATCTTGTAAATGAGATCTAAAATAAATGTTTTAGAACTTAAAAGGTGTGTAAGAGTTATTTATCTGGTATTTCATTATTGAAATGCAGTGAAAAGGAGTTGATAATTAGCAGTAAGCCTATGCTACTAGTTGAGTTGGTTAATAAACACAGCCTAATAGCTAAGGTTGGGATGAGAGTGTACAAGGAGCAAGTGGCCTAGTCTAGGTTGTGATGGTTGTTATAGTAGGCAAACTGATCAAACATTTCAGATATCCAACTGTTACAGAGTGAGTGTGAGATAGAATGTGCAATTTCTCTACATGGCTCTGATTAGTAGTGATGGTATGCTGATAATCAGAAGTTTCATTAGCATATAGTCCATTAGCATATGGGTGGGGGGTTAAAATCCCCCGTATATCCCATACCTCCTGCACCCTTGCCAAGGAGATTTCATATTTCTAGTTGAGCGACTCATTTTCTTCCCTCCCAGCTATTGAACCGGTTCTGCTCAAAACTGGATTTGCGCTCTAATTTTGATTAGCATTACAATTACATGTCTTTTGTCCTACCCTTATTTACCACATCTGGAGAGGTATAGCCTAGTCATCAATGTGTGTGGAAGGCTGGCCTTGGCTTGGAAATCAAATTGCCCGACTAATCTTAATTGGTTGATCCTTCCATCTGCCATTCTTCATTCAAGAGGTAAAAAGTTGTCTTAACATAATGATAATTGGTCAATATATGTACACATTGGTAATACATTTGCACATATTCTTTCCATTTCATTGTAACAAGTCTAATGCCTTGAAAAACACAGAATTAAAAGGCAGGGTGCAAAAATATTTATTGCTAATAAACCTGTTGTCAGTTGGTGAATATTTGCTGTATATTTACAATAACAGAGGACATAGGAATGGAAATGTGAGACAAAAACTCTTTTTGACATTTAAATAAATATAAAGGGTCTGCCACTGAACAACACTGCAAACATAATCAACTTTGAAGGGGGAAACTAAAAAATAACTCCCAGTCAGAGTAGACCAACATCATTATAGAGATAAAAATGGCATACATATATTGCATATACATATATCCATCCCCAACCTAAACCTTACAGGTGTATTTAGTTGATACCATCAATAGTTCCTTTCGAGTGGTCAGATAGCTCACAAAGATTAATATGGAGTATTATGCTACTAAGCAAGTTTCAACTTTTCTCTTAAATGATACAGCCATTTCTCCCCCCTCTAGAGCAGCGCAGCATGGCCAACTCTGTACATTACGAGGGGTTTTGAGGGCATCTTCATTATGTGCATACTGACAGCACCTAGGATATAGTGTGAACAGAGACCTGGCAACATGATTGTATTCTAATGTTGGTTCCACATACACATCATTCACTCATTCATTCATTCGTGCGGGGTGTTGTTGATCCAGTACACATTTACGCAATTCTTTGACTATTCACACATAACTAAGAGGTTAAAACAGTAGCTTACACAAACATATTTAGTGTATGTGTGACAGATGCTTAATTAAAAAAAAACAAAAAAAACAGTATTTACATTAAGACATGGCAATGGAGATAAAAAAAAAATGTCACAGTAACAGAAGTGCATGAAATGCATACTCTATAGACATAAAATTCAAAACATCATACCACGTTATAATATAGGACTCGTTGTGACCAGTGTGCTTCTAAATGGTTAATTACTGGGCTAAAATATAGTGTGTGGGAAAGTGGGTGAGTGAGTGGGGAGTGAAGGAGTGTATTGGGGAGGCAGCGTCTTATCATGCAGCATGGGAGGGGTCGATGCGTCAATGTCAGAACTCCTTGGTGTCCTTGTTATCAAACAAGTGGAGCCTCTGCTCAGCAGTCAGTCCCTCCTTCAGACTCTGGGATAGAAAGAGAAGGGAGAGAACGAGAGAGAGAGAGAGAGAGAGAGAGAGAGAGAGAGAGAGAGAGAGAGAGATAAGGGAAAGTGAGCAAAAAAAGAGAAATGAATTACTGTAATGACTGTCAGAGTTTGTTCTTTCAGGTTAGCGTGCAAGACGGCAATGAAGAAATCTTGAGGTGTTGCTTGAATGTAAGATGCTAAGGCAGGCAATGGAGATGCATAAAGGCCCTGGATCTCAGATGGCGCTTCTTGTGAAAGTTCTTTTTACTAACCAAACCAAGCTGCACTAATAACATAAATCACTTTAAAGCAGCAGGAGACAGGAGTAGTCTAGAACCATATAGTGACAGTGTACCTAATTATGTCTAGTCAGTAATATAAATCAACAGCTATGTTTGTGCATATTTTATATGAACTAATATACATAATATAAACTTTATGGTGTCACAGGAGTGGTTGTAGCTAAAGTATACCAGTGTACACCATAGAAACACCACTGATGACCACTGTATCAAAAACTACTTAGTACCACCAGGGGCAGCTCCAGGGGATGTTTAGTCAGTGCCTCTGACACCTTGCACCAGGCACTGGCGAACCACCGGTCACTGCCCAGTCAGTAGCCTACCAACATAGACTTGACTAACTTGACATCTTCACTAACTTGTCAGTAACCAGTGGGGGCACTGACACTTCGTAAAGCGATAACGTTTTTCAGACCACTAAATGCTGGTCACAAGACTTAAAAAGACAACCAAATGTCAGTGCAACATATAACTGAAAGCAATGACACTATGTAGGTCACAGTGCACTATTTAAAAGGGAATAAAATGTGTGGAAATAAAATAGTGAGCATACTGAATGCGAAAGAGTGAATCAGCTTTTTCAGTGTCCTTGAGTGCCAAGAAAGGTGCCTTTAAATAAAATGTGTTATTATTATTGTTATTATTATTATTAAAACTTTGGTTAAAATCTATTTTCTGTCTGGTGTTGATGTAGGTCAAATCAGCTACCACATTACATTTGCAGGTTTTTGAATGTCAAGTACAAATTCTATGTGACCAAATATTTAATTTAGTGTTGTTCACCAATGACCAAATGTACAGTTCCATTTAGTGTTGTTCACCAATGCAATTTTTTGCCCAAACCAGAGCACCACAGATGAAACATGACACCACATTTTAAAAAAGCAAAGTACTAAAAGAAGTTTTCATTTCCTAGTTCTCATTTCATCTCAAATTGCAATTCATCACATTTAAAAAAGGTAATAGGAAAACTTGGCTAAAACATCTGCAACACATTAGTGATGGTTAAATAATCAGTCATTTCAAAGGATTAACTTATGGACTAGAGTGAGTGCAGCCATCTTCTGTTCATCCAGACAAAGAAAGCTTAAGTGTGTTGGGTAGGGTTGGGTTTGGCAAGACAGACCGGAAAAGATCCTCATGTTTTATCATCATGCCAAGCAGAGAATTATGATGGGACTATGAAACAATTAGTAAAAGGCCATGACTAATCCTTTGAAGTGTACCATGGGATGCATAAAATAAAACAAACAGCCAAGGACCCCCCCCCCCACCACCACCCCATCAAATCACACTTCGTCCCTAGGTGGAAGACAGGAGGGTGTATAGGGTGGTGGTGGCTAACAACAACGGTCTGTTCCCGAGGGATTTACCTAAAGGAAGAAGTCACTAGGTCCTCAGGCAGCCCTTAGCTGTCCCAGGGCATGTCACGACTCACAGACTGAGGACAGAGGGAGTGGAAGGAGAGATGGAGAAATAATGCAAACACGCCCACACACACACACACACACACAAACCCACACACACCCACACACACTCACTCACTCACACACACACACACACACATACATACAAACACGCACACAAAACACCCCACATGGTACATTATAATGGGGTGAAAGTGGGGGCATAAATAGCCTAGACTGCAATAACTTACCAAGCTCTTACAAGGAAGAGAATATAGATATTTGCTGCAATGAATCTGATTTTTTTCCCCTTCAACTTATGTTTTTGTTAAACTCTGAATACATGTCAATCATCAAGGCTCAAAACACAGTTGTGAATCTGTAATAAAAAATGTAACAAGAACTTTGTACTGAAGGAAGATAAGGGTGGTAGATGTTGAAATTACAGACTACTATCCCTCCACTATGAAATGCAAAATGATGCCAAAGGAGCCATACAGATGCTGGCCTCAGGGTGGCAGTGTTGTCCTGCTGAAACACCACCTCGGTCTGTTCAACGCTTCAACACCCACACGATTACATGACAACAAACAGCCAAGCAATCTAATGAACTGACAGCTTTGATCAGGACAGGGCGACATGAAGCGTGGGGTTGACCCAGTGGTGACCTAGTGGTGACCTTGCAACTCACCTTTGACCTCATAGTGCGCTCAGAGCGTTTGGCTGCCGCCGCTGCCATTTTGAGGATGTCAGGATTGCTTTTGGACTTCATGATATCTGCGAAAACAGATATACATCATTATAACATTAAAAAAACACATATTGTTATATGCAATGGCTAAACATCTTCATCCTAGACAGTTAAGGCAGAGATAAAAGGTATTGAGAGAGAGATTACCAGCTACGACACCAAAGCCCAGCTGCAAGTCAGAGCCTGAATAAGAGCAAGCTTGCTTCCTTGCCACAGACTGAAACTAACTCTCACCATCTATGACTGGTAATGTGCATTATATAATCACATCTGACGGAGCAAAACCTTCAAAATGTGAAATGCGAAACTGGGACAAGATATCACCATGACAGTTCCCTTATATATACACAGTAAATGGACAGTTCAAGGTCCGATTTAAATCGGCCGCCAGCTGCGGAGGTCAGCTGGAGGTCATACCGTAGCCACTGCGTTCCACATCCTCTAGCGTAGGCTCGCCGAGGGCCTCGTGGGCTAGCTGGAGCTGCTCCCGCAAGCGGCCCAGGTCCCGCTCCGCCTTGGCCCGCACGATGCTCAGCTCTGTGTAGATGTCCTTGTACTTGTCTGTGGCGTATTTCTTGTCCTAAAAACAACCATACATCTCTTTAGGTGTTCACACAACTATCAGACACAACTGTTACTTGTGGCCATGATGCTATGCCTGTTGTAATAGTTACACATTATCTCGCAAGTCTTAACCTAAACTCGTGCTCTTGTGGAAAAATAAACCAAAAATATATTATCCCCTCATGTGGAATCCTTAATCTGGTCGATCTACTCACTCTTTGGGCAGCCTGGAGCTCATCTTTTAGAGAATTAATTTCCTGCTTCAGGTACTGAACCTCGGACTCCTTGACCCTCAACATGACCTGTGGATTTCAAGCAAAGAAATGAAAGATGTAACAGGTAATGAGTACAGGAAAATGAATAGCTAGCATCTCACAGAGAATAAACAAAACATAACATAAAAATCCTCCACTTACCTCTAACTCGTACAGCTCCTTCCCCTGAATCACTGTGCACGTCTCTCCACCCTCATCACTTGTCATGGACCGCATTTTTGTGATCTCGGCAGCAAGACGATTATTCAGTTCCTTGAGGAAAGGGAAAATGATATTGTATTGTCAGATTAAGATTGAATATGAAATCAATACCGTGTGCATGTAGGGGGAAATGAGGGCACGGTACTGCCTTATTAGGTTCCCATGAGTGCGACTATCCACTTGAGCATCTTGTCCCCGAAAATTTAACCATGTCATTCGCTTTTGACCTGCGGTCCCCAAGTTGGGCTCATTTCAAAGCAGGGTGGACAGACTTAACTCTACTGAAAAGAATTATAAACAACCAGAGTGACCCTAATTCTGTTTCTGTGTGGCACGTGTGTGGTGTGGTGTGGTGTGGTGTGGCGCGGTGTGGGCCCAGGCACCTGGTTGTGCGCATTGAGCTCCTGGTTCTCCCTCTGGCACTGCCGGAGGGCCTGCCGCTCGGCCTCCAAGGCCTGGGCCAGGTGAGCGTTCTCCAGGCACTTCTGAGAGTACTGTTCCGACAGCACCTCGATCTCCCGCTGGAAGGACAAAAGCTCCTCTCTGAAACAAAAGAGGGGGAAAAAAAAAAAAAAAAAAAAAAAAAAAAAGAGTTGGTGAGTTCAGAGAGAAAGACGGAAATGTCAGGCGTACACCCCAAAAAGGAAAGAGAACACAACGGATCCTTCTTCCAAAAGGATTTTGTGTACCCAATGCTGCTACAAATATGCAGAGGAGGGCTGTGTCTAGACAGAGCAGTGGCCAAGATGGTGGTTTATTTATTTTTTTCCGGGGGCAGATTACCAGCACGTAGGCAAAACAAAAGCCAGCCTGAATAGTCGGTAATTCCAGGTTTGGCAAGGTCACCGGCATCTTAGCTCTTTTGTCACTGTGGGGACACTTTGGCAGCAGGAGTGCGGTCACACAACCCAGCTTTGCCCAGAGTTGGTCTTAAATCGCCCATTCAGTGCTTTTAGTGAGTGTGGAGAAGCCCCATTGCCCAACATCGCAAACAGGCTCTCATTAAGAAAAATAATATGAGCTAATACAATCATAACACTGGGACAGAAGTACGGCAGCAGAGGTCATGCAGGGACGAAGGTGTTGTCAGGTGTTATCAGAAACCTCACTGTTCACTGCAGCGGTGCTGAGGTTGTATAAGGACACGTAGACACTATTGGCAGTTTGGAGGACGAGGGCTGTGGATTTGGTCAGTTATTACGCAACACTGGGAAAGGTGTGTTATGTTGCAAATTAGTGAAGCTGGGACTTTGTGGTTCTTAATCTTCACTCTCTGCTGGGTCGGCTCTCGCATTTCACTGTGACCCTGATGGCTTTGCTTACTCGTGCTGTCGGCGGATCTCCTCGATGTCAGCGTTTTCAGTGTTGCTGTTGGCCTTGCGGGCCTTATCCAGCTCTCTCTCCAGCTCACTTCGGTGTGCGTTCTTCATAGCTTCAATTGCTGTGTGCAGGGGAAAAAAAACAGGAGGAACTGATTTACCAAAAAAGGGTCTAAACGGACTGTCTCAAGACATAATCCAGTAAAAAGCACATTAAACTAAATGATTTCAGGCATCATATCGTTAGACATTCAAATTAATGACAAGCTGCAGACCCAGGCCTAGACAGCTGAATTAGTAATTGTTCCATCAGCCTCATTCTCAACTTTTCCTCTGCACTGAAATTTGACCAGTGTTCTCCATTTTGGCTACTGTGCCAACACAAAAGGGGGCAATTTCGCTGACAAATTCCATTCAGACTGTGGTGGGTTTGGCAGCAGAGGACGGGCACAGAGTGTAAATCCCTGCCCAGTGCTGGGTCAGGGAGGGACGGACGACGGGCAGGCAGGCAGGCCGGCGACTGACTGACCAGAGATGGTGGCCGCCGTCTCCTCTTCCAAGAGCCTCTCCTTCTCGTCCTGCAGCTTCTCCAGTTCCCGCTGGTGTTTCTTCTGCAGTTCGTCGATCACCTTCTGGTGGGACTCCTCCATGGCGGCAAAGCCCCGCTCACACGTAGCCTGTGAGGACAGTGATGGAAGAGGAGCATTGGGGAGAGGAGGGGGGGGGTGGGGGGTTGGTGAGTGGAGGAGAGCAGTTGTTAAATCACAAGGCCATGGAGCTTGACGAGTCCACCCTGGTTTCGGTCCTTTTGACCACAAACACACACACGCACGCACGCACACACACACACACACATAGAAACACAAAACACATACGGACAGGGTTAGCATTGTGTGCGAGTTGCCTCCACACAGCGCTAACGGAGATACACTGAACATGAAAGGGAGGACAGACATAGGCGGTCGGAGGTGCATCAGTGCTTGTTATGCATTTGTCCCTGACAGTGGTACGAGGGTTCAAACACTGCCGTTGAATAACAGTTTTTTTTTTTTTTACCTCCTTTAACTTTTTCTCATTTTGTTATCTGCAAATCTAATCTGTGGGCTGGAAATAAAGAGCTTTGCCCTACCAAACAACAAAAAAAAAGCTTAATCTTCCAAACAAGACAGATAACCGACAACAAAGACCCACCGAAAGGCTGGGCTGGTGTGTCTGTGTCTGTGTGGGTGTGTGTGTGTTCTCCATCAAAACTACTTTGGAAAGAGCCACTGGCCGACACTAGCACAATTACAGTGCATGTTTCCACACGAGGGGGTTTGAATGGCCTGCTCACTGCGCCCGACCCCGGTCCACTTCCTCCCTCCTATTCAGCAGCGCTAATCTCTCCGGGCGGTCAGCGGAGCCGGCCTTTTTCGCTCTCGGCCCGCTTTGGGTGCAGCACTGAAAAAGCTGCTCCCAGAGAGCCGGTGGCAGGGTAGGCGATGGTAAGGGAGGGAGGGGGGCCAGTTGTCTCAGTGTGCGCTTCTCAGGCCACAACACCAACCCCTCCACACCCTCCCAACTCCGAAAAAAAAAAACCCCCAGCAAGCCAGCTCGCGCTGTGGCCACGAGGTTACATCCTGTCCCCTGTGTGCACATCCACAGCCGCACCTGCACACTGCGGAAAATCCCATTTCCTCCTCATAGGGGGGGGGGCAAGGCCACTGATGTGGTGGCCATCACAGGCTACATGGTAACTTCTATTTATTATCTAGTGTTGTCTACAAGGGTGCACTACACAAGGACAATGTGAATGTGTGTGCAAGGGTATGCTCAGTTTATTGTGCGAAAGACAATCAGTCCACGTCAGAGCTCTTTGACTCTAAACTTTGTTTTGGGGACATTCCACGGCAAACTAACTTAAGTCCAATTTGAATGAAGTAAACAAGGCTTTCTGTCCTTTTGGGTGTGGTTGCTGTCGCACAAAAGTAAGTGAGTAAAATTCTCTACTACTCTAAACACCCAGGGAATGACTATAAACCAGAAACCATGTGGCCGGCCACTCAAACAGGAAAAAATAACGATTACAAAGGGCCGTAACAATAGAAAAGGAACATGTTCCTACTCCATCAAAACCAGGCTTTGACAGTAACATACTGAGCCATGGAAATGAATGCTCTAAGTATTTCTTAGAATCACATCCTGTTTTGGACCATCCAAGAAAGTCTATCAATAGAACAAAAAGTACTGATGAAAACTATAGCACAACAATAACTTAGATTAAGTCACATACAAAATGGACTTACTTAAAACAATGACACAAAATATGTAGAGAGCAGAGTCTTAGTAACTTAACAGGGTGTAAAATCACCATAAATCTAGCATTAAATTAACCATCTTTACAGAGATTATCATTCATTCTTGTCTACCTTTCCTCTAAATTGTATAGTGGATAAAACAGGAAACGTATAGTAACATGCATGAGAATGAAGTAATTAGGCTACTGAACAAAGGACATTTCTCCTTTGCATTGCACAACTTGAACAGTTTCAATGTGACTGATTTACCTTCTGCAACAAGCATTTTGCAAAGCATTAAAATAAGCAGCTTTGTTGAGGAGCTGACAATCGATTGTTAATCAGTTAGTCAAAGGGGGAAAGGTTATGTTGTGTTTGGATAGTAGAGATCAATGCACTGACACCATAATCATTCAGATGAACCGGGCACACTTGCAACTGCAGGTCTGCAAGAACATGAGATCTTAAAGGAAAACTGTCCAGTTGATGAAGATATTACAGCTTACGCAAGTTAAATCAACTGAAATGATGTTTGGGAAGATAGTTACGGCTTGGAGGTATCGGTTCAGCTGACTAACGGAGTCACTGCATTTCACTGTAAAGGCTTGGAGTTTAGCCATGGAGTGCTAAATGTTGAGGAACACATTTCCATAGATTATGAATAATGACCATTGTCTTCTTTAAGTTAAGGAAAATGATTCCCTTATTTATATTATAGCAAATGTACAATTTCGGTTATCAAAATGGGTTCCTCTTTGTTGATATAAAAAACAATGTTCACATGCACTTTCGAGGTAAACAAACATGCAATACCAAAATTAAATTAATTTGAGGAAATGCAGAAAGAAATGTTAGTAGGGGAAAGCAGTGGGATGGGGGTCGACTAGAGGATTGCCACAAGGAGATACAAGGCATCACGGACGGAGGACAGTAGAGGACAAGGAACACCTTGACCTTCAGGTTTTCCAGGTCTCGCTCAAATTTCAGGCGCAGTGATGCGGACTCTCCGTCGCGGTCACGGGCCTTCATCTCCTCGGACATGGTTGCCACCTGGGCGACCAACTCTTGGATTCGCTCCTTGAGGGAGCCCGATGGGCCCTGGCCTCTCTTGAAGCCCTGTGGAGCTACAGCACTCTTCAGATCCTCCATCTCTTGATTGAACTGCTCCACCAGGGAGCTTCGTTCCTCCTCATGCTTTCTCTTCAGGTTCTCCATGCAGATGGTCAAGGAGTCAATCTCCTTCACATTCTCCTCAGATCTAAGCTGGAGAGTTTCTCCCATCTTGGCCACGTCCTGCCTCAGCTTGCACATCTCCTGTTCATAAGATTCTTTTAGCTCCCGGAGTTCTTTCCTATGCTTAGCTACCATGTCCTGCAATTGGATTGCCTTATCAAGGGAGTCAATGGGCTCCCCTTCAATCTGTATGTGTGTGACTGGGCTCGTGTCCTCTGTTGAGGGAACCAACAACTGTCTTTGCAAGTATTCCAACTTGGATGAGATGTCCTTGTTCTGTCCTATTAGTTTCACACAATTTGCGCAGCCATCTCTGGTGATATCTGACTGCAATTCTTGCAACACCATGTCCTGATAGCACTTCTGCTTACATTCCAAATAAGAGCAATGTGCTTCCAAGACTGCCTCTTGAACATATTGTGACCACTGCCGTTTTGGACCTGTATACTTGGATAACAATGCAAACAAGGTCTGGAGCTGTTCATTTGGAGAGGTCTTCAAGGTTGAAACAATTTGATTCATACACAACAATTTCTCTTGTAGAGTATATATGAGATCATTGATGATCGATGTGCAAGACTTTCGGCCCGTAAAGTCTTTAATTATCTGCCTCGTGTCTCCAATGTCTGCATCCATACTTTGAGTTTGATTTTCCATGTTCACATTTGGTTTGGTGTTCAGTTGATTCATAACCAGCAACAACATTTTCTCTAGTAACATCTTTTCTGATACAGTTCTTACAGTCCTACATGCATTTTCACCATCTTGATTCACTTGACTAACCATCATACCACTTAAAAGTTTACTACAAAATTCTCCCTCCTGCAGTAACAGCTTACCTGTCTGACTAACTTCCACATGCTCATCTAAAGGACAAAGTCCACACATGACTTTTAATGTACTCCTTAAATCACCTTCCATTTTCTCTGCATCTGCCTCTCCCAACATCTCAACTAATACACTAATGGCTTGTGACCTCATTTTGAATTCCTCAATCACTTTCTCAGCTCCTATCTTTTCCATGGTAACCTCTTCACTTGCTTGCTCCATCCTCTGGCATAAATCCAGCTTCTTCTCAATCCAATCTGACGCCATCTCATCACCTGTCATTTCTACATTTGTTTCTGCAATTGTATCAGCTACTTTCTGTTTGCTAAGTAATCTTTCAATTTCTTGGTTTTTCTGCTGAAGTTCCAGGTTCTGGGCTTGAAGTTCTTGCCAGGATTGTTCAGCAGCGAAAAGCCTCTGCTCCCTTTCAGAGAGCCTCGTCTGGGCAACTGCCAGCTGAAGTTTCAGCTCTTCCTTCTCCAGCTGTACTTCACTACTGGGACTTTCTTGGTCACCCATCTGAAATCCCAAACCTCTTAGAGTGGCTTCCTTCAACTGAAGCCGCTTTTCAGTGTCTTTCAGATTGTTTCCGAGCTCTTCTAACTTAACAAGAGCTTCCTGCAACTTCCGAGACTTCGCATTCAACTCCCTCTCATAAAAGTCACGGTCAACCGAACTGTCTATAACTTGCTTAACCTTGGTTTGATTTAAAGTACCGAGTTGCTCCTGCCTACCCTGCACTCTCAATTCTGTCTTTAGCCTCTCAATTTCCCGGTCTGCCTCTCTCAACTGATTGACAATCTCTTGGTACCGCTGATTGAGTGCCTCGTTCTCTGTTGTTAGCAACTCAACCCTCTGGGACAGACTTCTGTTTGTGCTTTCTGCTAAGTCCTCAATTTGACATGCCGGCCCATAGGGGCTCTTTAGACTTTCCAATTTCTGTTGCTGAACCCTCCCCAAGATATCCTCCATGGTGATCAGTCGTGCCTCGTAGTTGCGGATGCTGTCCCCAGCCTCGGCCAGGCTTCTCCTCATAGTCTCGTTCTCCACTTCTTGCTGATACTTGAGGTTTTCTAAGAGCTTGTGACAGCTAGTAATGTCTCCAGAAGAACTCAGTTCATTTCTTTCCTGACTACTCAAGACACTCTTGTTAGTAAACTCGCTATGAGAGTGTAGCAAAACCAGTAAGCCTTTCAGAGTGATAGGCTTGCCAGATATGCATTTTTCAAGCTCCTCAATCTTGGCCTCACTATCCTCTACCATAAATGTGACAGTTTTTAGAATGGGATCAGTGGGGGGACTCTTCAAGGTGGCGGGCTTTTGGTGCTCAAGGGTGCAAGGCTCCTGGATGGACAGGTGTGAGAGAGAAAGGCCAAGCTGTGCCTGCATGTTGCGCTTTTTCAGTTCTTGCAGTTGCAGGAGCTCTTTGGTTTCCTGATACTTCCGCGTTAATGTCTGAGCTTGAGAACTAACCAGTTCAGGCCTCTTCATCTGGGGATCAAGATCTCCCTCAAGACCCAATGGGGAATCCAGCTTAGGAAAGGGGACCAGACAGTTGGTTAACATTCAGCAGGGGTGAAATCAAGCTAATTACTCTACAGACCACTATTTTAATTTTAATTTCCCAGTATTTTATTACTAGATTTAGGACAAATTAACATGAATTAACTATGATACCTGGTTCAACCTAAAGTGGTATGAATACCACACAGGTTAAAAAGAGAGAATGAATGCATCCAGATTCATGGATTAAATGATGCAAAAGCTAGAGCTCTACAGAAGGAAATTTAATGGCCAAGGTTAGTATATCACATCAAAGCATGCAAATAAATGGTTAAGAGTTATTTCATGGTGTAAGTAATGCAAATATTAGTGCTAGCTAAGTTAATTTTTGAGATGGTAGGCATACCGCATCATACACATGGTGGTCTGATCTCTCCAAGGCTTTTGAAAAAAAGTTGTTTTATATGCCGAGTATTCACAGTCTGCAGTAGGTCAATGTTTTCTTAAAATTGATCCCCACTCAGGAAGTTCATTAGAGCACAGTTTGCGTGAAAGTATATTCACTTCTAAGTATGCTTTGAATAAACTACACAAAATGCTGCATTGCACTCATAAAAAAACAACATTCAGTGTAATCATCGTGATATGTACTGGTATACACTACAGTACAAGGTAAACACGATCAACTTCATTGTAAGGTCCTTACCAGATTCACAATACCCTGACAGTATCACAGAACACACTACAACTGCCTCTCGTTTGTGAATACTAGTCCTCAGTTTCAAACTGTGATGCAATCCAACTAGCCCAAAAGACATCAAATGTTTAGAAACAATAAAGCCATAAGGAAATGATATGGCATCCAAAATAAAGAGCCATAGAAACACAAACCACTCTCACGCACACACAAACAAACAAACAACAAACTTTCTCTCAAACATACATACATACAAAAGGCACAGAAATCAACAAACACCCATGACAAACTGGATTCCATCCACACAACATGTTCAGTATGGTATGCTAAACCAGGTTAAAAGAAAAATGAAGGCAGAGGTTAAACATGAATAAAATGGCATGCATGCAAACCATAGCACACCTACATATCATTTAAATAAATGAATTACAAATTTGTCAATATATTTTTGAGGACACTACGTAGCTTACCCTTTAGATATACACAATACCCTTGATACCACTCTTGGTATAACCTATTTGGTGCCTTATGACATTGAGAATGGGCTTGCAAAGGAAACGCTTATTATCAGTACTGCAGATGTTGCATCATTATGTAACTTTATGTTAATCAGCAAGCCACTAACCACATCTAACGGATACTTAAAAGGGAACACACAGAGTCCCAAAAAATCCACCCCTATGAACTGAAACCCTGACAAAGACAACTTCTTCTTCATACAGAATCACAAGGCTATTTTCAAGATGCAACAAACAACCCATGACTCTTACCAGGGCTGTAACTTCAGGAAACTATAGCGTCAGCTTTTTGTAAACAGTGCATGTCACGGCCCGTGGGTGAGGCTGAGCTCATGCAAACACCAAGCACCATGACCATTCAGATAAACAACGCTAACAGTGGACTTCAAAGCTCTGAAAAAAGCACATGGCCATATTCACTCATATATAAAGACATGATAATAATCATGATAATAATGAAATAAGCCATTGCATAAGTATACTCAACACTGTCAACACTCAGTCAATACTCTGACTATGCAATAGTGACCATTTATTCCTCTTGTGTACCTCTATAGCTCTATTGCTTTTTTAAACATTGTGGCATTGTGACTGTGTAGTTAGATGGGATAAAGCATTTTTCACCTTTCCTAAAGATTCATCAAGGGTATGAGAGTATACCTTAAGGCTACCATACACATTGTACAGTACAAACTGTTTCTGCACAACAATCTGCAACTAATAAACGCACCGTTCCAGTGTTAATTGAATGTAATCATAGGCATTTTAGCTTGCAATGAAGTCATGACACAGGTTCATATTTCTAAAACATGGCAAGAGTTGAGGAAACGAGTAGAAGCCAAAAAAAAAAAAGAGAGAAGAGTCAAAATCTTTTCTTTCAACATGCAAACGCACTCATGCAAGGTGCATTTCGGGCTGTTTCACAGCTTAGATGATGAGATGTCAGCTTGTTGTTGTTTGGAATGGGTTTCTGTTTCATGTTACCTTATTCAAAAACATGCAAAGACTATTAGATAGAATCCTGCTCTAGCATATACAGTATATATGTATATATAGAAAACACAGCATAACTTCCTAGCATGGGACTATAATGATGGGCTAGGGTTGCAGTTAGCATGCTCACCGGTGAGATGTATCCAATGCGGATGTGTTGCTCTCGCTCCAGTGCTGTGCGCAGTTGCTCCTCCAGCTCGTACTTGTTCAAGTTGGACTCAGCCAGCTGCTCGTGACATGTCTCTAGCTGCTGCTTCAGGTCTTCTACCTGAAAAAGGGACACACAACCAGCTAGGGCTCAAAAACATTAACTAGGACTGAGCTTCATTTAATGCAAGTGAACTGACTTACAAATCCCTATCAGGCACCATACCGAACATGCTGACAAGTTCTTTCAGCACACACCCCTTATATTACTAGTATGGAAAGTAATTTTCACTGAGATATATATAGACCCTTTCAACAATAAAAACAAAAACAATGCTTGAAGGTTCTATTTGGGCCCCAATCTACTTCCTCTGCATTAAGATAACATATGGAATGTTAAAAAGGAAGTATTGTGGGGCCAACTATGATGCTGATAATGGAACTCTCTTGAAAGGGTCTATATGAAGTGTGTTTTGTTCAGTACCCACCCCTTTCTTGTAGCTCTCCAGCAGCTTCTCCAGCTCGGCCGTCTCCCTCGTCTGCAGCGCTGAGGCCAGCGGCACCCTCCTCTCCTCGCGGATGGGCGTCTTCTCCACCTGCTGCCAGTGCTGCTCGATCTCGTCCTCCACTTTCCGCTGCCTCTCCAGGGACACCGGCTGCGGCTGGTGCGGCGGCGTGGAGCCCCCCTCGCCCAGCCGGCCACCACCTCCTCCTCCTCCTCCTCCTCCTGCACTCTCAAAGTCCATGCCGCCGAGGGAGTCGGTTGGCGAGCTACCGGCCACCGAGCCGTAGCGCCGGCGGCGCTCCTCCCGTCGGCGGCTGCGCTCCGAGTCGCTGAGCTCGGCCTGCAGGGCTTCGGCCTCGCTGGCCCGCTGCTGCGCCAGCGCCTGGGCGGTGGGCCGGAACTCGGCCCAGTCGAAGGTCTTGGAGCGGCCCTCACGCCGCCGCTCCCGCGCCCGGCTCTTCTTAGGGCCCGGCTCGCGCTCCACTGACGAGGCCTCCGAGGCGGAGTCCTGGGTGACGTCGGGCCTAGACAGGCTCTCCAGAGGCGTGCAGGAGTTATGGTCATCAGTGAGGCTGCAAACCATATCCACATAGTCATTATCATCACTGCCATACCAACATTAACTTCTTCAGGGTTTATATGCAGGGTTCCCACTCTAATTCAAGTGTAAAATTCCATGACTTTCCCTGACAAAAAAAACTGAATTTCCATGAGCTATTATGTAATGAATGGTACAATATACCGACCAAAGATTTCAGAGCAGCCATGTAGCGTTGAAGAATATTTTACTTTCTTAGAACAGGAGATTAATGAATGGGCATTGAATAAACAAAGTCGGGCTAACTACAATTATTCAAGAAAGCAGTAAAGCTAATAACCAGATATGCACTGTGTGTCTATATGCTATTTGTATTCATGTATTTTGGCAAGTTCATTTTAAACTGCTACAATAACATTCCCTGATATTTCATAACTTCTCCCAAAAATGATTCCCTGACTTTCATTGTCTGGAATAAACCTTCCAAAATTCCATAATATTCTAGAAATTCCATGACCCGTGGGAACCCTGTATATGTTCCTCTGATATTACCAACATAAGTGCTACAAACTTATGGGTTGAATACTGAAAATATAAATTTACATGACAACATAACAAGACAAAATACATTTACATGACAGTAAATGTACATTTTTCAGACAATTTATTCAAGTCTTCCCTTAAACATCTTACTACAAGAAAATGGATTGAATAACAGTGAAATGGGTAGAAAAGGTATTGAAAACATTTCCAGACAGACATGACATTCTTGTTAAAATACAAGCTCACTGAGTAGGGGGTGCATCAATAAATTGGAGATGGAGTTGCGGTAAGGTTGCAGTAAACTATACAAAGAGGAGTTTTCTGACCTGGCCACGTCTGGCGCGGTAGAGGGCCGCACGTTCCTCATCACCGCCTGGATCCAGTTGCGCCGGATCCCTGCCGTCATGGCCGAAAGAGTGTGGACTCCCTCCTGCGTCTGAAAAACAACCACCAGCAACATTTCATTTTCACTCCAATTTTCACACAGGAAATTATGAGGAGCGACAGAACAATCAGCTGAAATCAATTATATTGAAATCAATGGTTATTTGAATGGTGCTTATATTCTTCAACATTTACCAACCACTTTAATACAAAAGTGAAGACTTGCACGGATCTGCACAAACAGAACATGCACAGATATTGACAATTAAAAATGACAATCATTCCTTAAAAACATATACTATGTATCTGCACATATCACAGAACAAAAGTATACAGTCAAGCTGAAATTCCATTCTCACGTCCAAGTCTAACAAGCACAACTTCAATGGGAACATATGCTATGCATTCACTCAGCAAGGGATATGTGAGCACAAAATGACTTAATGACCCTCCGTCCTGGCCAGAGAGGTAGCCACTGGATTCCAAGGAGACCATGGGTAGTTTGTCTAAGCATTAAAGTTGACTTACATGGATTTGGAAGCCATAGTTCCGTTGAGCTTGGTGTTCTGTGACATTGTAACAAGTACTGAGGTCTATTTCTCCATCTAAGTCTGAGGCCTGTAAGGGAAGAGGATAAATGAGGATTAGAGAGACAAATGTCCTGTCAGCAGAATCGGTCTTTGAAAAAAGTGTTGGAAAAACGGAATTTTTAAACAAAAAAACAAAAGAGAAGAAACGCGGTGCATTTTCAAGAACTCACCTCTTCTGCAATTGAATCCTTGTAGTATCGTAGACTATGGTCGGTCAGCACAAACCAATACTTCTTCCACTGCAAAGGTGAAAACAACACAACACAACACAGGGATTAAATGACTGTGCAATTCCAAGTGTACCCTGAGTGACTGCTGTCTACTGAGTGGAGTGGTCCAGTCTGTAAGAGCTAAGCTTCTGAGGTGTGGGAGATTTATGCGCCTCTTTAAAAGAGTGGAGAGATTTAAAAAAAAAAAAAAAAAAAAAAAAAAAAAATCATAAATAAAAATGTAAAGGGGAGAAAAGTCAAGAGCCCTTATCCTTTTAAGTTTTACCCATTGAACCCTTGCTATCAAAGTGGAAGACTGCCCTTTGAAGGCCGCTGCCCAGTGCCTTGGGTGTACCAGGGGGCGGGGGGTGGTGGGGGTGACTGTTTGACCAGATAACTTGGCTTTGATGAATTTATCATGGCTAAAAGATGTGACTGTGAGGCTGGGGGTGGGGGGTGGAAAGTCAGCTTGTGGAAGGAGAGCCGAGGCCTGCAGAGAAACAACTCCAACAGGGATATGTGTCCTTATCGTCATGGTGACCTTGATCAATAGCTCTGAGCAGACACAGAGCCGAGAGCAGAATCTGCGCTGGAAGGCTATTGATTGTGGAAATCAAGCCCTTTCTATATTTGGCGCCTTTCGGCTGGTAACTGAGGTTGAGAAACACAAACATATCCTATTCAAAGGGGCTCATATATTTCCTGTCACTTTTTAACTCAATGCAGTGGATTATAAGTAAACAGGAGTAATTTGTAAGAACAAAGCAGGAACAAGCAGGACCCACCTGTCCCTGTTCATCAAGCTTCACCATCCAACCTTTCTTGAAGTTCAGCAGGTCAGGCTGTTAAAGAGAAAGCAACATTCCAAAGGTTACACAGACAGCAAGGACATCAGGATTGGTATTCTCAAAGCTTCTAGGGAGGAGTGCTAACCTGGAACTCTCTTATGAGCAAAAAGGCAAAATCGTAACCAGAATCAGCACCCCTTCCCTAAGATTTACCATTACCAAACTAATGCAACCACTGGGCAAAGTCAATGCAATTTAGTGAAACCACACAGTTAAAACGTCATGCAGAGGAAGCTGACTGTTGAAGCTGACCGACAGTGATCCATGTGTGGCTATGGCCAGTCCAGGTCTATGGTCCACACTATCTGCAGAACTGACTAGTGAACAGTGTCCAGAACTTGAAAACAACAAGAGACAGTAACTGACAGGTGTGGTCACCATAGAGGCTTCAGTGCATCACACGCAAGGATTTCAACCAACACAAACTTTGGCTCTTTTTGTGGGCAAAATGTTTGTAGACCTTTGAAGTTCTCAAACATCTCAAACATCTTGAATTTCAGAATTTGTTTGGTGGAGATGGTTTAGATGACAATTTGAAATCATCGTAATAATTGCCCTGAATGTAAAAATAATAAATAAATAAATACATAAATAAAAAGGTAAAGAAAGAGCAGAATCACACTGAAACACGTCATCTGCTGGCTGTCGGGGCTAATCTGGCAGCCCGCAGAGGAGATGCTGGTGAGAAGCTTCTCTGCTGTGCTTCACGCCGTGGGGGACACACGCTCACGACAGGCATTTGTGCACGGTGCTCAGGGGAAGCAGTTGAGAGTGAACGCAACACACCACACACACACACACACACACACACACACACACACACACACACACACACACACACACACACACACACACACACACACACACACACACACACACACACACACACACACACACACACACACACACACACACACACACACACACACACACACACACACACACACACACACACCATAAACAGCAAAATCAATTATGCTCACACATACACAAACCTCCAACCACTCAAACACAACTAATGTTTTTCACACACTTATGCTCATATCCTCATTCATGGAGGCAAATCAAGAAAACATGGGGCAGCCACATATCCACACACTAGCATGATTAAGTCAAGTTGAGTATGTAGGCGGATGGAAGCCAATGTGTGACCACACAGGGAGGATGTGGAGATGACCTGGGCAGGAGGAGGAGGAGGAGGAGGAGAGGGGAGAACGCTAAGCCCAGCGGCGCCCCTCGCAGGAGGATTAGGACGTCCGCGTTCTCACAAAAACAACACAACAACAAAAACAACACAACAACACAAAGCCACAGAGAGACAAGATGGCAACCAGCATTAGTTATCAGGGAGGATCCAATGGGATGATCATGTAGACATGTAGTTTCCACAAATACAGAGAGCCCCTTTAGTCAGAAATTAGAGTTGTGGTTACATGCACAGTAAGTATAAGGCAAGGACTCAAAAAGGACAACAGACTATTTGTCATGATGATGATGATGACGATGATGATGATGAAGATACTGTTAATGGATAAGAATGAAGCATTATCTGATCTACATGAGATAAGTGCATCTACAGACTTGATGTAAACCCATTCTTTCTCTGTGATTATTTACCCAAAACACCCACGCACACACACCCACATACACACACAGTGTAACTGTAAACGGCGGTCGGCCCCCTCTCCGAACTGGATGGCCAGGCTCAAGGGCCTGCAGCGGTCGTTTGACCTTCGGACGCGGGAGAACAAGGGAAGCATTGAGAGCTGCTGGCTTCCATCGCTCCGTTCCCCCCCCTTACACCCTTGACAAACAATATTCCACCAGCTGATTACAATGCTCCCTTCTCCAGAGGAGAGAGAAAGAGAGAGAGAGGGAAAGATAATAACTAATTGAAGCCAGACAAAACGCCCTCTATGGTTCTGTCTATTATCTCGATGTTTTGAAAGTGGCTGTGAGAACACAGACTAGGTGGATGATATAGATACACACGTATGATATGGAAGTAGAACGTGGAAGAGAGAAAGAGAGAGAGGAACAGAGAAAGAGAGTAAGAGAGAGAGAGAGAGAGAGAAATGAGAAAAGATAGAAGAAGGAAAGATTGACTGACAGATGTAAGACTTACTGTCATGACAGACTCGGTGGTCCGGCGGTCCAGTGACTTGGCACGCCTCAGTGGAGGTAAGGCTGTGTGCTGGTAATTCTTCTGTTCCTAATACACAAACACACACACACACCTTTCAATTACTTTGGTTCGCATTGGAAACCTCATACATACTGATAACAAGCAACAACTGAAAAGCAATGCATTATTTGTTATTAGTATACATGGCATCTTTTCCACTAAATGTGGTCATTTCTATGAGTTGATCACACAAACATGGATGGGAAAGACATGAGACAGGACAGTGCAGTTCACTCAACCTTTTAACCTTGTGTGGTCATAACGATCCCAACTTTCAGACAAGGTGACACGTCGAGGTCTGGACCAAGAAGGGGTCATTGTGTATCCAAGGTTTGGTCAGAAAACCACAATGCTATTGGCGGTTTGTGGTATTACTATGGTACTGTTTTTGAATGAGCATCTAGCATGTACAGACATGGCCTCCAAAACCAAACTGAAGCGCAAAATTAAACCATCTAAAATAACTCCTAGTGATGGCCAATCATTTTAAACATGTGGCTTCTGCCTCGACCACAACATACATCCTGGCCCGGGGGAGGGAAGTCAGAAAGGGCATTTTCCTTTGTCAGGAAAGGGTTTCATGCGCGCTTCAGATAATAGATAATATCACAACAGAATGTCAGTGGAAACAAGATCCTCATCGCTCGCATTGTGCTGAGCAGTGAGCAACCCCAAACTGAACCACAATAAATTGAAAACAGAGATAATACAGGCACAGCCCTTTTTCACATTCGTATGATGGTAGGTTGTGTGTACGTGTGTGCCTGTGAGTGAGTGTGTGTGTGTGTGTGTGTGTGTGTGCCTGTGAGCGTGTGTGTGTGAAATGAAGAGACGAGGGCGGGAGGTGGAAGATGACAAACTACGCCAGGTACACAAAGTTTGTTTAAAAATAACTAAACAAACGTGCTAAGCCAGACTGACGGCAATCCTGCTTAATCGACACACATCATTTCCAGAGACAAATTTAGCATTTAACTGTGCTGAAATATTTAGAGGGTGTTGTTGATGAAAGGGGAATCCTCTCCGATAAGAGCAAAGCAGAGGAGAGAATTACGATTACAAGAGGGGGAAGGAGCGGGTGGGGGTGGGGGTGGGGGGGTGCCTGTGCGTAAGGCTAAATAAAACTTAGTTCAGTGCAAGTTGCTGATCTATGTTTAAAAAAAAAAAAAAACACCAAGTAGAGAGAGCAGGACTTGTCCCACAGCGATCCCTACATTAAATATGCCGCCTAAAGCAACAGCTTAAAATGGGCCACGGCTTAACTTACTGCAGAAATTGTTACTCTGCTCCAAATGGAAGGGAGTCACTCTGACCCCTGAAATACATAACCTTGACTAAATAGGTCACAGTAGACAAAAGGAAGGAAGAGCCACAATTAAAAGAAAGCTAAATCATCAGCACTTTGTGTGTGTGTGTGTGTGTGTGTGTGTGTGTGTGTGTGTGTGTGTGTGTGTGTGTGTGTGTGTGTGTGAGAGAGAGAGAGAGAGAGAGAAAGAAAGAAAGAGTGAGTGTTTCTAATAAACAAAACTCAAATCACCAAAACAATGTAGAACTAAAACACAATACCTAAATTCCATAACCATTGACTTTTCATCTAGTTTCAAAATGACATATGATGCTAGTTCTGAAGTAAAACAATGGGTTCTAATGCTATGTCTTCATTATCGCCCACGGCATTCCATGGTGAGAAATGTATAAAGCGTAGAGACCAGCGAATAGACAGGAAGCACCAGTGGTCTGGTGCAGGAGAGACGGGGAGATTAATGCCGCTTGTCCCCCAAGACTGGTATTAGTCTTGGCAGGGCTGACTGAGGACTCCAGCCCAGCCCTAACTCAGTTAGGCTCAGGTGATTGATAATACATAAACAATTTTTTTGGCATGTTGGAAAGTCAGGGAGGTCTGAAATGAAATTGTTCGGTCTAAAGAGTTTTGCCTTGACCTCAACTAGGAAACGGTATTGACTGGGCTTCAGAGAGGTGACTCAAAGTGACAGATATTCAACATGGTTTCATCATGGTCTACCATGCAGGTATAGAAAGGACAGGAGTATATGAGCACATAGGCAGGTAGAGGCAGGTGTGGGTATCTGAAGCTATCTACATGTAAAGTCAGGTGTGTGTGTGTGTGTGTGTGTGTGTGTGTGTACGTTTAGAGACAGGTACGTGCAGGTAATGGGCAGGTGTATGCGGGCTCCGTACCTCTCGGTGGAAGCGTCTTATCTCGCTACGACCCTGTCGGGCAGCGTTGCGGTCCGACTCGTCCACCTCCATGCGCTCAGTGTTCTCCAGCTCCAACGCCTCCAGCTTCTCGATCACGTTTGAGCGCCCACTGCACATAAGAGGAGACAGCCCAAGTTCAGATCCTAGTGCAGCACATTCCCAGCATGCATTGCTGCACTGCTGTATCACTGCTGCAGAGATGCTGACAGCAGGATGGTGGGCTACACCGTCCAGAAATGTTCAAATGTTAAGTATGTTATAAGGATTGTTTAACTGTAAAGCTTTTTGATTCTGATTTTTGATTTTGATAGACATAGATAGCATTAACAGGCAATGGTACATCTGGGGATCTATTCATATAACATGCTTGCACACATGAATACATGTTTGGAGACATAGAAATTTAAATTACATTCACTCAAAGTCATTTAGGAATTTGCAGTCCTGGAAAAAGTAATAGAACATACAGATAGATGAGTCAAGATCAGCCTGGAAGGCCGATCATTTATCTTTGAAAAAAAAAAAAGTTTAAAGACAAGATCTGTGTTATGATTGGCTGGCAACTCAATTCAACTTCTGGAAATGCAGTCGTGGCCTTCACCTGCTGCACTCTTGATTCCATAAGCAGACGCAGGTGACAACCAGTGTTTGCTTCTAATACATTCCCAAACCAACGACGCTAATAGGCAGGCTCTAACATGTACCCACACTATCCCCGAAGCAAACAGCCATGTGCTCTACATGCTCTGAGTGCAGGAACCTGATTCACCCCGTTATGGTTGCAACCACAACAGATAAAAATCATTCTTAGTATATACCTCTTTGGTGAGGCAACATTGGATTATGCAAGGTCTTGAATGGCATCGTAATTGTTTTGCAGTGATTAAGCCTCTGTTTTTACATCACACACACACGGCGTCTGCTCATGTGCATGGTCTGCTTTGTGCTGGACTGTCAAGTTGTAATAGCTGAGGCATTCCAGCCATCCCATAAAATAAAAGCAAAGGGGGTGTTCAAGAACATTGCCAGTTTGACGCATTTTCAGACAATGCCCTCTTTTCTTTTCTCTTTAAAGAAAAGCATACGGAATTCAGTTTACCGAGAGCCAGTTGGAAATATTAAATTACCCCCCTCTTTTTTTAAACATTGACCTTATTTGGGTGGTGGTGGTGGGTTGGGGGGGGGCTGACAAGACTGCCGGTCCTCCTTAAAAGGCAATGAGAGAGAAAACCAGTGAGGTATTTGGGCCACGTGACCTCTCCTCATCTTATTGGCTGCCGTCCCTTGAGTGGCACAGCTCCCATAAACCCAAATTAGACCAAATTTAAGTTCTCCCCTCTTTTTCTCCCTCTCCTTATGTGATAGGCAGTCTCTCAGGAGGTCGGCAAACCCGCAAAGGAGTTTGGGATGTTGGACGGGGGATGGCTTTAGGAGTGTTTTGGGGAAGAGGAGGGGAGAAGGAGGAGGAGGATTAGGGTATGCCATATCTTAGTGTCTGAGAAAAAAGGGAGACCGTCGCCCTCTTTGTTTGAAATGCCCCACTCTGTTGGCTTCTGACCTTCGACGTGACTTTCGACGGGAACCCTGGGCACTCCAGGTCAATCACTGACTACAAAGAGTGTTTACGGAGACGCATATTTATCTTCAACGTGAGCCCATGACTAAACGAATAAAAGACGGGGGGGGGGGGGGGGGGGGACAAAAAAAGCCAAGCCGCGATCAAGAGACGGATCTCTTGGTGCATTAGCAAAGCATGAGAGAAGGGGCCTTTCTCGCCGCTGTGCGAGAGACATAGTTTTGCACTTGGTGCTGGCCTAATAAGGCAGGATCGGTGTAGCCTCTCTAGTGGGTACTATCCTCTGTGAGCCTCATTGGCGCTGTCTAATCATTCCTAGAAAGGCCCTGGTTGAGCGCCACTCGCCTCACCGCATGCCTTTAAAAGGAGAAGTGGGGAGAGAGAGAGAGAGAAAGAGAAAGAGAGAGAGAGAGAGAAAAGAGAGAAAGAAAGAAAGAAAGAAAGAAAGAAAGAGCGAATAAAGGGAGAGAGAAAGGATGAGTGGCAAGACTGACAAGTAGGGATGGCTTAAGAGAAGAGGGGGGGTGAATAGAGAGAAAAAGAGACTGGATATGTTGAAAGATAGATAGATAAAGAGCGTGTGGGGATGATGGAGGAAGAGAGAAATATGCAGAGGGGAAAAAACACAGAGGGATATGGGTGGAGGGAGCAGGGATGGAAAGAGACACACAGAGCCAAGCTGGGAACGGCGAAAGCAGGATAGACCCTCTGACCTCCCTGGGCTTAGGAACAGAGGGACTGATATGTGAACAAACACTAGGATGAACAGAGAGAGAGAAAGAGAGAGAGAGGGAGAGATGAACTGAGAAAGGGAGAGAGGGAGCTAGAGAAAAGAAGAGCGATGGATAGATGGAGTGATGTATAGAAAGATGGGTAGGGAGATGGGGAGAGAGAGAGATGGATAGTAAGAGATGAGAGCAATAGAGAGAGATAAGAGAGAGCAGGAAAACAAAAATAGTGAAAAAGAGCAGGAAAACAAAAATAGAGTGAGAGAGAGCACTAGAGAAGTGAAGCGCTGATGGACAGGGGGAAAGAGATGTTCAGAAAACTGTCCCTGTGTTCTGAGCTGAGGAACATAGAGTGAGAGTGGAAGAGAGATGTAAAGAGGGGGAAGTGAAGACACAATGAAGGTGTGAAGTAAGGGATAATAGCCGCCGAGGTGTCCTGTTATACGGAATTAATGGATGAGGGCGAGAGGCAAAGAATTCCCCGATGCGAAGCGGAGTTGCCTCCACCAGAGTCCATTAATTCCGTATAGCAGGACACCTCAAAGGACGTTATCCCGCTTATCACCCGGTTGCCACTATAGGCAATAGTCACGCCTTTATAGCACGCAAAGGAAACAAGCGGTTCCATTTAAAAAGAAGCCGAATTGTTTGTCTCTATAACAGAGATAGCATGGACAGTTAGCTTGTTGCTTAGCCTGCTTCCTGGCTTAACCGTCGTCTTACTATGGTAGGTTTGGTTACCAATCATAAGCATTTTTTTTTTACCAGATCTACATCATAGGTGTTGCGTTATTCAGAATAAATAGCCACCCCACCAGCGAATCAGAAAAGAGTATTGGTTCTTTCCGGGTGATGATAGACAAATAACAGAGAGTGATTTTGAGGCCCCCCCCCCCCCCCCATCCACACACCTCCTCTCCGGGCTGAGGGGCGTCTCCTGACCCTCTGGGCTATGCGCCCTGCTCCTCTTCTCCGCCTTGCGCGCCTCCGCCTCAAGGCGGCGTGAGCGCGGCGTGTCGTGCAGCCCGCGGTGGTGGTGATGGTGGTGGAGGCCGCGGCCGGCCCCGGGCTCGCCGGCGGCCGGGTGGCTGTCGCTGCTGGCCACCGTGCTGCCGCTGGCGTCCGAGTCCAGCGAGCTCATGGAGCCGCTGATGTGCGAGCCGTTGGACAGCAGGCTGCTGCCCGACGGGAAGGGGTCGCTGGGCGCCGGGGAGAGGCAGCGCGGGATGCCCCCGCTGACGCTGCCGGCCTCGCCGCCGAAGCTGTGACGGCTGGACGAGCTGCCCGTGGGCGACAGGAGCTCGTGGGAGGGTACCGCCGCCGGGGGGAACGGACTCCGGTCCATTTCGTCACCATTCACGGAGCCCTGGTCTGAACTGCGACTGACCGATAACCCCTCGCCTGTGGAAGGACACATTACCATCAATCCCTCAACAACTTAGAACACAATAAGGAGAAAATCTGATTTACTGTCAATAATCTGACATGTTTCACTTTGACATTACTGTAGTCGTAACCTCCCACTTATATCAGTAAAGTAAATCATCAATAAAGTACTTTAGCCATCCATCAATCCATCTACTAATAGGAGCTTTTACATACGCCTTAAACTGCACATGGCTCACTACCAAGAACTAGTTTCCAAGAATAAGGGCAGGCCAGCCTGTCTTGCCTATACATGTCAGGTCTCACACACCTATACCAACCAGCATATAGGGCTGGGCGATATATCGGTATTACGACTACGACCGATATATTTTTGAAAACGATATGTAGTTGAGACAATATCGTAATACCGGTATTATGTTAAATAATGGGCCATTTTATCAAAGCCACTTGCTCTTCTGTGTTCAGACCATTCAGATAGCCGCAGCTCTGCTCAACTGCGCCCCTTGCGTGTGCACGTTCTCCCTCGCAGCACTACAAACTTTCAAACATGACAGACATGGAGTCAGATTTTGTTTACCTTGATCAGAGGGTGCTGATGCCTATTCCGTCGGCACATCAACGGCTAGACCGAGAATTCTCGTTGTGAAATCAAAATTCCACTGGACCTCCAAGCGGTTTTGTACACGCAGATTTAAGTTACAACACTGTTTACAGCTCTTCGACTCACAGTAAAATGTCATTTTTGGTACATAGCCTAGCTCATTTAAATACACTGATGAATGCTTGCGTTTAGCGATATACAGTAGCAGATCTAAAGTCCTCAGGGAGACAACCTACACGCTGATTTTATTAAAAGGATATGCACGCGGGGACTCGCGAGCAGTTAGGGGCATTATTTTTTATAGGGATTTTTCTTAAGAACCGGAACATGCAAAAATGAACGTATACAAAACGACGGTAGCGTCTATCACACTCTTGATGAGTGACTCAGTTACGTTGTTTAAGTAGCCTAATTGTTTGAAACTATTTTTGTTGTTGATAGCAACATTTGCTTGAAAAAACTGCATTGTGTGACAAAACTGCAGGTTTTTTCAATATTTTTGTGCCCAAAATATTGCATTGTGCAGTACAATGTAGGCCTGCGTTGTCAGTCAGGGTCAACTTTTGGTCTTTTGTTATTTGCACAGCTTTATCAGAGCAACTGTAGCCTATGCCTATTGTAGGCCTATGTTATTGTTTACATACGATTTTACTGTCGATTGTTTAGCTGTGTTAGAGCAGTCTGAAATCATTCTAATTAAAGCTGGTTGAGTGAATACGAAACACTTAGCTCTTTCTGTTTAAAATATCGATATATATCGTATATCGCCAATCAGCTTCAAAATATATTGGGATATCAGATTTGGTCCATATCGCCCAGCCCTACTCCTTGTGCAGTTAAATATTTACAAACAGGTATGTGCTGTGTAGCCTACTTTTTTCTTATTTGCACAGTATGCCAATTGGTTTATTATATTTGCTTTTAACGGTAGCCTATGTTTTGTGTTACCTTTACTGTTTTCTTGTTGTAAAGCTGTAGGCCTGTGTTGCCAATCAGGGTCGACCGAATATTGTTATTTGCACAGCCCTCAGAGCAACTGTATGCCTATTGGTATATGTTATTGTTTACACTTTTTTGCACAGCTCTGTTAGATCAGTCTGAAATGAATATAATTAAAACCGGTTGTCATAATTGTTGTGTTGAGTGAATATATGAAGCACTTCGCTCTTTCTGTTTGAAATATCAATATCGTATCGATATCGTATATCGCCAATCAGCCCCAAAATATCAGGATATTAGTTTTGGTCAATATTGCCCAGCCCTACCAGCATATACCTGTTCTTCTTAAGAGCCCTTACCTGCCGAGGGTGACCCCAGGGGCGCCATGTCGGGGGACGACCACACCTGGCCCACGTCGGCCTCGCGGCTCTGCAGCTCCTCCTGCCAGATTATGGAGCTGGAGTCCGGAACCTTCTCCGCCTCGGGGATCCCAGAGCCAGTCACGGCCACTTTGGCCGGACCGGGTTCCTGAGGACAACCACAAGGACAAACATTTGTTTACATTTGGGCTAAAGGTCATTCAGATGTTGGGAAATGATGAGGGTAGCAGTGGCAGTAAATTGTATCCACAAACACTGTTTCCCTTTACTATAATGTCAAACATTCCAGACAAACTTGATTTGAAAAAACATTTTTACTGATACCATCAAATTTGACAAGACCGTTTAAAAAAAAAAAAAAACGATATATAGCATGAAAACAGCTGTGCAACCAATAAACAATCATGAGTGAGAAAGACCAGAGAGCAAGCATTCATTAGCTGGCACACCAGATGTGGGTATTACGTAGTAGCTTGAATATCAAACTCTTATCGCCAACACAAACTATTTGAGGTATTCTCAACCCTGCGAACCAACAGGGAACAGCCCTCAGCAGACACAGCTTGAGTTTGATTGCAACACCAGAGTGTGTGTGTGTGTGTGTGTGTGTGTGTGTGTGTGTGTGTGTGTGTGTGTGTGTGTGTGTGTGTGTGTGTGTGTGTGTGTGTGTGTGTGTGTATGTGTGTGTGTGTGCAGCTGGAATGGCAGCTGCGGCCCTGGCTCCAACCTGGGACGTGGCCGGCTCCACCTTGCGCTTCTTCTTCTGGTTTTGCTTGTTGGTTCTTGGGTAGACCACCAGCTGCTCGCTCCATCTGTTAAAACATGGCAGAGGGGGCACACAGAGATGAATCCTAACCCCACGCCTGCCCGCCCGCCTGTCGGTCTGCAGCAGGACTCTACTCTGGACATTACTTTTGACTTGAGTGACTGCTGTTGCTTTTCCATTGTGTCATTGTTTCACACAGTCAGCTCACCAAGAAGCCCAATACTACTCAAGTAGATCAGGTGATCAATTATGGCGATAACAATATCAAAGGGTTTTATTTCTAATCAGCCCCTGAAGTACTGAATAATACGCAGGCTGGCCTTTCTAATACACAAAACTGATTTCAACAGGATGGAGAATGTCTGGTCTTGCAGTTTTATATTAGATTAGCAGATGCACAATCAACGCTAATATCCCTGCTCAGGTTACAAATAGGGCAGCATGTGGGATAGCTACTTCTCATTTGAATATAGGGTTGCGTACAACATGTAAGTACACAGACATTGCCCTTATTTTTTTCTCAGACGTCTACGTTTCAGAAACTAAGGTGAGCTACAGGCTTCCTGTTCTAAGGACTGCAGGTTTGCGCTAACGTCCATACCCATTGATAATCTCCTTGTTGTCTCCGCGGATGAAGTACTCCTGCTCCGGCGTGATGATGCACAGGGCATTCTTCTGGCCAGTCTTGGGCTCGGCATCGATTACGTCAGTGCAGAGGTTCATGTTGACCGTGCCTTGAGGCAGTGTGCTGGGCTGCAAAAAGGTCAGTAGCAAAACAAAGCTATTAGTCAGCCACTGGACTCATAGAGGCCCATTAGCAATGGAGACATGATATTGCCTGCCTAAGCTGTAGTTTGACAATGCTATGTTTTGGAAATGTTTTGGGGCGTGACTGGGTTTTGGCCGCCTCGTTGGAAGTTAACTGGCTAATTAAAGAAATTGACCAGCACAGTGAGAGGACAGTTGTCTGATTTCTCGACGCTCACTGACAGAAAGGTTACTCTCAGAAAAACAGACAATGCACAAGGGCTGACCACAGTGTTTAGAGCAGGGCAGTCATAAAGCTCTGTTTTGACATGTCCAGAACTGGTGCTCTATAAACCTGTTGCCCTTTGAAAAGGTCATGTCAGGAAAAAGAAAGTGTGTACTAAGAAAGCAAACAAACAAACAAACACTGTGGCATCCAAGCAAAGAGCAGACTTCTAATGGGGGAAACTCACACAAACAAACACAAATAAAACTAAAGGCCATTATTTCCTATTAAATTAAAGAAAGCTCTGTGATGTTCATGTCTTTAATGCGTGCATATGGATGGATGTGTGTGTGTTTGAGAGAGAGAGCATGTGTGTGTGTGTGTGTGTGTGTGTGTGTGTTTCACAAGTGTCCTTGTGAAGCAATCTTATCTGCCCCTACTGTAAGGTCACTCTGCGGTTATCAAAAATTCACCATGGCAACAGGCGAAATCCTTTCGGTTCCAGGGCTCGCCAGCTGAATGGAGGAGGTGACAGCATAGAAAGCCAGGACTAAGCCTCTTTTGTGAGTGTAGGCAAGCAGGGGGGGCACACTGTGTGTGTGTGAGGGGAAAGGGAGAGTGTGTGTGTGAGTGTGTGTGTGTGTGTGTGTGTGTGTGTGTGAGTGTGTGTGAGTGTGTGTGTGTGTGTGAGTGTGAGTGTGTGTGTGTGTGAGTGTGAGTGTGAGTGTGAGTGTGTGTGAGTGTGAGTGTGAGTGTGAGTGTGTGTGTGTGTGTGAGTGTGCATATGTGGGGGTGGGTTTAGGGGCTGGGCCGACGTGGCTGTGCCTTTGCGCTCTAACGCAAAGGGAGCGCCTGAATGTGTGTGTGAGTGTGAGAGACAGAGAGAGAGACAGAGACAGATAGAGGAGAGAGAGGGAGAGAGAGCTTTCCACATTCCTTCGGCCACAAAGAAGCAGACAAAAAAAGAAAAAAGAAAAAAACCCCTCTCGGAACGGCACATGTAAAATAACAAATCCCGCTCGGGGGCATCCGACTCCCGACCATCAGGCTCCCACGACCCGTGAACCAGATCAGAAAAACCCAGCGAGCCGTCCCACTGAAAGTTCCACTTTCTTGACTTTTTCCTCACTCATAAAGCTCATGAATCAAAGCCAAGCAAACAACACGGCCATTAGTCAATGCCGATGTCCATCATCCGTGCTATTGGGAGGGAGTATTATTCATGACCACGGCCACATCTCGTATTCTCGCCAACACACCAGAAAGGCCCCAGTGTGCCCGACAGGACCCTGCAGTGTTTCTCTTTCTCTCCTTTGCTTTCTCTTTTTCTTGTCTGTTATCAGACTTCTGATGGCTGCAGATGTAAAACAGGTGCTGCTGCCCACTTCCCTACCACCATCACCACCACCCCCCCCACCCCGATTCCTTTTATGGCCTTTTTAAGTGATCCTGCTTTATGAAAAGCTCCCAGTAAACCCAAGGGACGGCCAAATATGGCAATTACAGTGTGTCACAGTTATAAACTCCAGCAGTTTCTGTTGCGTTGCACGAGAAAGAGAGAGGAGGCTGCTGGGAAGAGGGGAGAGGAAGGCTGGATGGGTAATCAGACACCGGGGGATTGGTGTGTGTGTGTGTGTGTGGGGGGGGGGGTTAGTACAGTGCAGTGGACAAAGAGTTTCACATCACTCTGTATTGAGAGCCCCGACATGAAACCAGCCTGAGGAAGGGAGACATGTTCCCCTTGCCAGAATAGCATCAGGCGTTCAATGCTTAGCTCCACTCTGTCTAATGGGCCTCACATATCATAACATTGCAAGTGTGTGTGTGTGTGTGTGTGTGTGTGTGTGTGTGTGTACAGTAAATGGTGTGTAAACGGCACTTTGCCTGGTCTTACTTCTGAGCGAGAGTGAGCAGATAACACCAGTGAATCAGTCCCTCGTAACAATCTCACAGACCACATATGGACATGCAGTAGGCCACATACCAAAGTTCTGCTCCAATTTACAGAGCTCTTTGGACTTTCTAAAGGGGGGGGGGGGGGGGGAGTCAATTCAAGGGCTCACAGATAAGGCCTACAGATATGCACATGTACATATGGGTGTCCACTAATCTATTACTGTGTGAGGAGGGACAAAAATGGATAAGCTTACTGTTTACTAGCACTATAGGACACCCACCTCCACAGTCACTACCAGGGTATTGTATGAGGTAATTTTTTTTTTTTCCCACAGAACTGGAGCCAGAGCGACAGATATGAGAGTCAGAGGGAAAGAGAGAGAGAGTAAGAGAGAGAGAGAGAGGTGGAAAGAGAAAGAGGGAGAGAAGGAGGAGGGAGAGAGAAGTCTGGGTGCACAGAACGTGCACTGGCAGTCACACAAAGGATCCCTTCTGCCAAGTCTGTCATTCATACGTTTCAGATTATCATGGATCTCATTTCCCAACATGGGATCGAATCTTATACCCCTGCACTGCCTGAAAACGAAGTCTCTTTTTAGAGTTTTGTTCTATTTTTACACTGTTGGGAGATATTAAATGTTACCACAGTAGAACAGCTTAATGTAGCAGCAGGTTAGTTCATGACTGTTTCAGAGTTAAATAATTATTTCTCTAACAGATACAATGTGATAACTATTTAACTACTACAGCTTCAGGGGATACAAAATGCAACAGGATTCTAACAAAAACTAAAAGAACTGACCACATTACTCCAATTCTTAAGTCCTTGCACTGGCTTCCAGTAAGTCACAGAATTGACTTTAAAGCACTATTGCTTGTTTATAAATCAGTAAATGGAACAGGACCTAAATACTTGTCAGACATGCTTCAGCAGTACATCAGCATGACATCAAAAAGGCCCCAACTGTAGCCAGTTTTAAATCTAGACTCTTCTTTGACTATATTGCCCTTTTATGCTTTTATTTGTTATTATTGTTTGGTTTTGTTTATGTAAAGCACATTGAATGACCTCTGTGTATGAAATGCGCTATATAAATAAACTTGACTTGACTTGACCTGTTAACGATAAAATGGGGAAAAGCGATTGTGATTTTCCTCCCATTGGCTTTCATAAAATTCAGCAAATTACTCAAAAACTTAGCCTGGCGAGCCAGACCCACATTAACATGTAGGGTCTGGACACTCACCGTTCGCAGTGCTCAGTCCGAGGGGCGGGATAATCAGTTGTCTTTCAAATTCCCTCTGCACGCAATAGGACAGCGGCAGCGCTATGTCCCATGCGTTTCCCACCAGCGGAGCTAGTTGGCTAGTTCAAACGTTTGCCAACTTAATAAAAGCTTAACTCGTGTCACACTGTTCGCCAACAGCAACATCCATCTTATTTGTTTTCAAGTAGCAGGGAATTCAAGCCAAACCGTTGCAACTCTGCCATCAATCATTATGTTAAGCCCACCTAACGACTCTATACACGATTTCATTGGCCCGGAGAAGTTTCGATATCTGGAGCTCACAAGCCAACGGAGAGTTGCTAGACTAGCCCTGGCAGCAAATGTAATTTTTCTAGGCTATCAAAAACTAGCTGTCCGCTCACTCTATGTTTGTACACAGTCATGGTTCCGTACGAGGGGAAACATAGTGGCTCGGCCCAACCCATAAACAATCCCAGCCAATCAACAACACAGCTCTTCAAGAGCACAGAAGATTTTGATTGGCTGTTGAGCTCAAATAACACCAACCAAGCCAAAACTGAACAGCAAGCTCTGCCTTTAATTCCCCATATACATTACAACACATGACGCCAGTATGAGTTTCTCTAGTTGCAATGTGCAGAAAGTAGTGGTGATATTCTTCAGAGCTGTGACAAAGAATAAAGGCGTCATGGACATGACGCTAAACCAATCAAACAGGAACTAGAGAGGGCATATTGAACTGAAAACCGTGTTATGAGAAGGCATCTTACTTTAAGACTGACTTTCCAAAAAAAAAAGCCAGTAGCAAGACGAGTCAGACGCCACATCACCCGATACATATTGTAGGCCATACATGTGCCTGAACATGCAGTGGCCTCAATCAAAAATATGCAGGGGGGGAGAAGGACTGGTTTCTCCAGCATCTCCCCTCCCACGTTGGCAGTCCCAAACAATTTCAGGGCAATAAAAAAAAAAAAACAAGCTCCATAATTTGATTCAACACCTGGCAACTTCACCAACCTCAGGGAGGCTTCTGGAAGCCGCCTCAGCTTCGCTCCCAAGACTGCCTAACTGTCTCCCATGCGATCATGAGCAGAAGCTCTTTTTCTTTCATGGCGGTGCAGAAGCCCTGGCTGCCGTTCCTTCTTCCACTAAGTTTGATTATTTGTTATCCTTTGGTGTTCTTTTTATTCCCCTTGTTCTATCCCAGGTCTGGTTACAGAAATAGGTATTGTGGTAAGTGGGGGGGGGGGGGGGGGTGGAATGTAAACCTTTTGGACATATTTGACATTTTCATGTGGTTTCTGGGGGGGCTTATCCTCTCTGGCTATAGCGCCCTCACTGACGGCGGCTGCTGAAGTTTCACCAAATATGGGCATATTGAAGGAATGCTGCTCCACTCTCGGACTCCGTACTCGGAGCATCTCCTTCGGACGGCGGAAACAGCGCGGCATGGGCCTCAGAGGCGACGCGCATCTCACGCATTAAGAGTTCCAACAAGCCCTGGGTAATCGGCTCAATTTCAGCCGGAGGCTTTTTTTGGTTGTTGTTATGTTTCGGGGGCTGTTAGAAGAATCCGATGGGAAGTTTTGTTTTCACATGTATGAATTAACATTTTTTCCTCCTTCTGTTGGAGTTTATTTTATTTCCTATGAAATTATAATTCCAACATAATTCATGCTTAAGTGTTTAGATTTGGTCAGAATGGAAACCCAACGATCTCTCAATTGAGCAGCTATGCGACTTCTTTCAGGCCAAGCACTGCTCGTTGATGCCAAGTGATTTTTTTCCCCCCCTCTCTCTCTCTCTCTCTCTAGAAATCAAACGATTCCTTCTGCCAAATCAGGGTAAAGCAAATCAATTCAGAAAGTAAGGCAAATCCATTTAGCTGCTTTGATACCTGTTTTTGCTGGGAGTCATGCGTGTTGCTGTCTATTCAATTCTCCTGTTGGCAATGGTTGAAACAATCGCCCACTAATCTCGTAAAAGGAGAACAGTGCCACCTCTATTACTGTTGCAAACAACAGCGTGCGAGGAGTTTGGGAGTTTCTCAAACCTCAGACACACACAACTTCCTCCAATGCATTAGTGCTCCACCTCAGGAGCATAACTTATCCCCCCACAAACCCATCAACTAAATAAGAAAGCCGTCTCACAGCGTCTCTCCGACTCCAGGTCATTCTGTCATCTTTCACAGCGATCCCAATTCAGCCGGCTCTCAGGGGAGCCCCGCCGCAACCTGCAAACGATGTTTTAACCCTTAAAGGAGTACCGTCACACCGGTGTGATGGGAATGTTGAGAAAAATGAACGTTCTAAAGAATATCTGGGTTCATTGAATTCAACATAGAATTTTAGAACCTTCAATTGTTGCGGAACTTAGAATGTTCAAAAACCTACACCTTTAAGGGTTAATGTCAGCTCTTCAGACTATGGAGGTGCTCCGAGAGACAACGTGTTTTTCTTTTTTTTTTTCTCTCGTTCTCTCTTTTCCGTGACCTCATTTCCAGGCCTCCCTGAGACTTCCTTTCAGCAGATGAAAAGAGGCCGAGAAAGACAATGAGGTCTGACAGCATTCTCATGGCCCAACAATGGGAGGAAAAGCCGTATTGCTCTGAAGTGGTGACGGCTAAAAGCCAGCTCCTGCCACACGCTGGAAAGCACCTCAATCTGCACGTGGCCTTCACTCTACCTTCCCGGAGATATGATATAAAAAAACAATACCAACAAAAAAAGGCAAACTCTACTCTGCAAACCTGATGGAATCTCTCTGGCATCTTGCATGTGCAATGTGCGCGCTTTTGACATGGTGCGGACTAGCCGAGCTGAAGTTCACATTAAGACACTAATAAGGTGATGGGAGTGAACGGGAGGGAGAGAGAAGGGCATATTTATCTGGACGCTTCTGCAGCCGCGGGGGCCCTCTCGAGAAAGCTCTTCGTCTTCCTGACGGGCAGTCAGCGTGTGGGCCTCACTGTTTACATACAAACGGCCTAATCTCCAGGCCGATCAAGCGGCTAATTTGGTCGCCCGTGTCGCATTCCAGCGAGACGGACAGTCCAGGCCAAGAGCCCATTAACTCCAGTGCTTTGGTGACGTTCTGCTCGCCGCCTACACGTTGCCATCTCGCTCAGTTGCTCGCCTGCCTTCCCTTCCCCCCCATTACGTCTCTCTGAACTTGTTTGTGGCTTTGAAGTGTCTGCTTACTACTGAGGCAGAGCGACTTGAATGTCATGTGTGGATCTTTTTTTTCTGTTCAAGTGGCATTTTGAAGTGGCCAGTCCGGGTTCATGGCCAGTTTTTGCCTTGTTATGTAAACACAAATGACGCAGTTTGAGTCCAACTCTTTCTCAGTTGAGGAAATATACAAATGTTCTCCAAAGAGAGTATAAAAAATATTATAGCTAAGGACATTTGATAAAAAAAACAATTAACCCAGTTTTAAACACCCACAGACCATGGAAACAGCTCTTACCGATTCGTCCAATGCAAAGCGTAGGCAGCCATGTTCGTAGAGTACAAAGAACCGCCGTTGCCATTTCTGCAATCAAATGAGAAGAGTTCAAGCATAATTAAATCAGACTACAACATTCCTCATGTGGTTGACCCCTTATTCCAGATAATCGTTATCTGTTGCAAGCAAAAACCACTATAGGGTTTGGGTGTTACAGTTAACTACTTTGCAGTTCATTATACGAGACATTTTCCCAAAATCCCTTTGTTACACTTTTAATAGCGTAGGCAATGCATCACTGTGCATTTTGCTCATGAATCACATGTACAGACTGCACAATGCATCAAGTGCATGAAAAAACGTGCAATGCTCCTTCCCCCATTTCTTACTGTACTAGATCCTGAACCCCCACCCCCATCTTACCCGTGATCTTTGCATAGGATTGTCAAAGTCTGTTCCCTCTGGAGCCAAACACAGCCAGCCTCCATAAATAGGTTTGGCCTGAAAAAGAAGAGAGTGAGAGAGAGAAAGACAGTAAATTAGGCAATGATTAAAACTGTGCACCAGCTTTGAGAGACACACTTTGGCAACCAGATGTCGAACGCATTTCTCTCCCCATAAGGTTTTAATAAGGGAGGGTGTTCAGTTTAGTTTCCTCTGTAATATTTGGTCTACTTTGCTCTCTGTGTATACTGATAAAACAGACTTTATTTGGTGAGGAGAGTGGCTGGAGTCAACACTGTTTCATTCCAACAGAAACACAGTCACAGTTTGATTGAAGTGGCATTCGCTCACGATGACAAGCCCATGAAAATGACATGGCCAAAGCTGTTGTTGAGGTTTTTTCTTTTGTTGTCAGGAAAGATGAAAAGGCTCATAGTGAGACTTGAGAAGATCAAGGCAGGTTTCCCTCCCACTGTTTGCACTTCATAAAAGCTCACGATGACCTAAATGTATGTCTCTGGCTTGCAGCAGTCACTGAACCTGTAAGACTATTTCGCCCAAGGGGTTCTGAGGAAGCGTCTCACCTGCCTTCACGACAGGTAATTTACAACCACAGGGCCGCCAACTAAGTGACAGTCAAGGACACCTTCATTTTCCTCCTGCTGCCGCTAGTCCATCAAGAATTGATTTACTTCTCTCTACAGCATAAAAAAAAACTAAACCGGCAAAGAAATGTGGGAGTAAGGGAAAACCTTGCATGAGAACAGAGCAGCCTGGCCTGCAAAATATTAACCTTAACAACGCATTATTGCACAGTGGTTCAATGGTTCATCTTGCAAAAATGTCAGTGTTAGTCATTCAACTGGTGACTGCAACGGCAACGAGGAACTCAACGTGTAAGCAATAAAGAGGCTTCTTATTGCTCATCAGCAAGTGGAAAACATCAAATCCATGGATAACACCAGTGATCACCCTCCAGTTTATGACCGTGCGCACACCTGAAAAGCTTTACGATTCAAAACCCCTCACAGATTTTGGCCGATGAACTAATTTTCTCCAGGCTTCATTCTCTAAAAATAAAGCAGGGGGGGGGGGGGGATGGAAGGTCGGATGGAGTAAAGAAGAAGAAAAAAAAAATAGCTACAGAAAAACAAAACAAAAACACAGCTGGTCCCATAGCATGTGGTGCTGCGGAGCAGTGGAGCCAGGAGAGGTCCGCCACGCCCTGCTCTTCCTCCACACATTGAGGGCCGGCTTCCTCTCTGACAGAACTCCGGTAACCCCGTGGCCCTCCAGTCGGCATCGGGTTTAACTTCCAATTTCCTCCCGGGCCGAGGCTCATGGGATGGGGGTGGGGGGTGAGGAGGTTGGCGGTGGAGGACTGAAAGAAAAGGGGCGCAGGCCGGTCCCGCTGGTCCCGCTTTAACCCAGAATCCACCTCACCTCTGGATGCACTCAACTCACAAGGCCTCCGGTTAGCGTGTACGCACACACACACACACACACACACACACAAACACACACACACACACAAACACACACACACAAACACACACACCCATCCACACAGCCCTTCCCCCTTTTCCCCAAATGTCCCATGTCCCGCGTCCTGACCCCTCCCTGTCCCTGCCAAAGTCAGAGCAGACGCTTCAGAAGTGGGAGTGACCTCTGAGAAACTCTTGCTTCGGTTTCCCAACCCAAACTTCCTTTCACAAGACCCCCCACCCCCCTTTACACACGCACACGCACAGCTGACTCCCCCTGCTTCAAACCTAAGAGAGACAAAGTAGTTACAGAAGTTGAATGACAGGGTCTCTGGATTTTTAGGAGAAATAAGCGAGAGGCAGCTTACAACTCATGGAGTCTCTTACCTACTGAAAAGAACAACAAAATAGGAGTTGCTCAAAGTTGCTCTGCAACAATTCCAGCCTATAATGTAGAAGTAAGGCAGGGTGACTTCTTTAAACATGAGTCAAAGCCCAGATCCATTTCAGCATTTTGCTGTGGGATCTTCTACCTAAAGAGGTAGTCTGCCTGTATTAATAACCAAACTACAGGACTTTCCAAAACACCAGGGCAAACTGGTAGCACTAATCAGATATAATTAGAGCATAATTTCTATGGGACAGTGATTGATTGCCACCCATTCCCATTTGATTTAATTGTGCATTCCTTCATCACAGAGTATTATGCAAGTACCTGCATGTGTATCTGATGGCCAATGGGCATCAACCCATTATTCATTGATCCAATCTTGAATCAAAGATCAATATCTTCCTACTGAATAAGCTTAGGCAGAGCATGGAGCATGTGCCACTCATCCAGTAAATTCTCACTGTTGTGAAAAAGGAGTCAGTATAAGCCCAGGATGTGATCTCATCAGCAGCTTGCAGATTTCCAGCCTTTGGACTTGCTGCCAATCATGTAGGTCAACTGGAAGGTTTGTTTTCCCTAATTCAGCATATTAGACTGCTTACACGCATTAACTAGAGTAAAAACTAAAATGATTCCATCCACCATAATGTTACTGAGTACTACAGTTTTCCTAATGGCCATGTGTGTGTGTGTGTGTTTAAATCCAACTATTAGGCCTTCCAGCTTGTCTCAGGACATGAAATCATCCCAAGTGTTCCTCCACTGGGTATTTGTAGCACTGATTGGTGCATTAGTGTATAACTGTATACAATTTTCAATCGATCAATTTCCATCAGTGCACTTCTGAAGTCCTCATTGTGGAAACTGAAGTTAAGACCCTAATGCAAAGACCATAATGCAAACCACCAAACGCATCTTGTGCTCTGCAGTCAATGTTTCCAAGCCTTAAAGTGAACTTTTACTTTGTCCTAGTGGGATTATCTGGTGATGCAATCCATTAGGTGACTCATGAGGTAGCACAGGGAAAGGGTTAACTGGTGCTAATCACACACAGCACACCAACCCACGCAAGTGTATGGGAGGATGCTGACATTGCTGTTCAGACCTTAAGCCATGTTCAAAAGAGCCATCTGCTCCAATAGCATGGGAGCAATTAAGAAACGAAAGAGTTCGCTTGGCCTAGGAAACCACCCCCCCCCCCCGCCCGGCTCACAACTTTTATGTGTTTTGGAGAGAGAACGGGGTTAATGTTTGTCATTGTGGTTATTAAAATCGACCCCCTGCGAGGGCTGATACTTCATATGAAGTTTTCCAAGGCGTGCCGTGGAACTCTGAAAGTGCTTCTTCATGGCAGACGTACAGCGTGGGATTATGTATAGATAATTAGAGAACACGATGATGGCAGATGCATAGGTCCAGAAAGTGGAACGTCCTCAGTGCACTCCTCCCTTCTCATCTGTTTAGCGATACAACCAACGCCTTTTATGAAGTTGCCCATAGTGTGACTCATCGCAACAGGTAGTGGTAGTGCACTTCAGACTACTTTGAAGTGATGTCTGGAGAATATCCCAGATTTGTTGCACTACTGAAGAGCTTTGGCCAAAAGCAAAGGAAAAGAATTAAGGTCCTTAGAGGATCCAGACACAATTATCACAGTGCGCTTAGTCCATGTAGTGTTAGACAGGCCATTAGGATATCAACTAAGGATAACATCATCTAGACCAAGGCATTTTAAAACAAGTGAAATAAGCAAAACCACTGGCAGCTCAGTACTTCACTGAGTGTTCCATTAACTAGCTTTCTTGAATGGAAACATGAAAAAGAAATAAGTATCTGAGTATCTGAACAACAGAAGTCTAATTGTAGGCTTTAACAACAATCTGAAACTCATCTGAGGAATCAATGTGTTACTTGAGAGCAATAGGCCAACATCATGATTGAGCACAACTTAACTTACAAAACTTAATTTATAAACTAGGAAAACAGGAAACGACCTTATTTACATACTCTAATCCAAAAGGCAGATTTAGCCAAATGGGTCAGGGGTGACTGCATCTTAAATTGAGACAGATCATTATGGCAATTTTCCAATTAATCATCTGACTGATTAAACAGTTAGATATTTTCATTCTGATTTAATCAATGTTTTTTGGTGCTACTGGTGTTATCAATCAAGTTTCAAATCAAATCAAGCTGCTTCTAAACTAAATGATTTGTTCACACACGCACACACATTGTCTGTAGTCTGCAATCTGAAGCTACAACTGGATGCATTGCACAATTAAATCTAACTGTATAGGGTTGGACGAATCAATCTGACTTCTAACTTCCAAACGGTCTTCCAAACAGTCCATGATTGGAAACTTGTATGGATGAGTCGACTCGAGACAATTATCCTGCTATAGTGGAACGGGGCAAGAGCCGCCAACTAGTGAATAATTAAAGTCAAGACAAACAGCCAAAGGGCTGCTGGGAACCTTCTGTAATAGCTTCAGGTGGAATTATAGCACAACGGCTCCCTTACAAACAAGTTCTCCTCACAGAAACATCTGCACTTGGTGTTTAAGGAAGGGAGTGTAAATGTCACTCTCAGTGCTCTAGTCTCTGGGTAAGTAATACCACGGGCTGTCAACTGATAATGTGGACACACAAAAAGAGGGAAAATGCTGAGTGGAGACTACTGTTGGTTTCTGAAGTCCCCTATCTGTAGAAACATTCTAATCACTTTCTCACAAAGAGTGGTGGTATTCTTGGCCAAGAGAGAATAGAGCCAGATTGCAAGCCGTAGACATTACCTGACACTTTCAAACTGTCACTAAAGATAAATAACTTTAGGAACATGATGGCAACAATAATTTCACAAAGACTGCATGTGTCATTCTGTATGTGTGTATGTGTGTGTGTGTGTGTGTGTGTGTGTGTGTGTGTTTGTGTTTAAATCCAACTATTAGGCCTTCCAGCTTGTCTCAGTACTCTTGCACATAGATTTATCAGAACTTAATCCAACTCAGTCATTGGGCTACTCCTTGTTCTAGTTATGGGCACTAAACAATGTCAGATTTTATATATTGACTGACAGTCATTATCAAACACACAAACCAAGAGAAAAACAATGTTAGCTGTATATCACCTACTATTAATATAATAATATCACGGCAAAACAGATAATAGCAACCAATCATATTACAACAATGTGATCACTTAGATGTCTAGCTGTCAAAAACGTGGAAGTGGTTTACTACGGTGCAATGCTGTAGATAAAATACCAACACCAGTACAGAGAAAAGAGATTGTCAGAAGCGTTGCATCACTGACTTAAAATACATAGGAAGTCAAAGTAGCATCTGTCAGTCGATAATGGTTACATTTCGCAAAGCAGGGAGACGACAATGCTCTTGCTGATACAATGTCGCCAATCTAAGGAATACGTGGAATAAGTAGACTTTGATTACAAATGATTTACCTGGTTCAGATCTTGGTCGGTCAATAGATGTAGTTCCCGGGGTTTGAAGCAGTTTTGACATTTGCTTTTATTGAAAATGTTTGCTTGGAATTTCCTACAGGGGTTCTCTTTAGCGGTGGACATCGTAGTTTTCCTTTTTGTCCGATGACGATATTTCACTGTTCAGATAGCCTAGATTGAATCACTCCGTTAATATCTTGTAACTAGGCTATTTATCCCATTCGTAGGAAGGGCTCTCTGATCCCATGCATGATCCAAACCACGGGGTTACTGTGATCTTCTGCTTCTTTAAAACGGAATTGCTGCAAGACTCCACTTCGGAATGTATTAATGGTATGGTTATATTTGCCAGTAATCGATAGCTAGCCTGCAAGCTAGCTACCTTGTCTGTTATGTGTTCCTTAGTTAGTCCATGGCCTGTCCCCACAAAGCCAGTAGGGAGCGATTAAATAGCTAGTTTGTAATCAATACTGTTACCAAGCAAGCAGTAAACAAAGCAATTTCACAATTCCCTAACGTGTAACACCAAGCGTTGAAATTTCAGTGTCCACAGAGAAAATAAAAGAATCCCATTTCTAAAAAGACAATTGAGGTGGGGTTCCGACAATTCCAATGGTAGCAATTGCTCATTACGAAGTTTACCACCGCTACTTCATGAGCTAGCAAGTTAACGTTAGCTCGCTAAAGAAATCACTCCTGGTTGTTTCGCAAGGTTGTGCAGCTCCCAAATTCCGCTCCTCGTTTCATTTTACTTTCCGTCGCAAAAAACTGAATACACTTCGGGCAGTCCAATAGAAAGAGTCTATCAGAAAGGTATTTATCATGCTTTTTTTTTCTACAGCTAACTAGCTACGCTCCATGTTATCCCGTATTTTCTCCCCTTTTTTCGGGCTAGCTCTTTCCCAATGGAGGGAGGTCGCGAGCACACCGATTTGCGGCTGAAATTTCATTGTATCTCGCGAGACTACTCACGAACGCCATCTTGCACATAATGACATGGGTCACGGGAGGGAGGGGGGAGTTATTTCTAAGCTTGGACTGATTCATAAGTCTAATAGATCATACTGTCAATTTATTTGATTTTTGTTTCTTTTAAACTATTACGTCTGTGTCAGGCGGTTATAGGTCGACATGTATGCTGTATGGGGGGTGGGGGTAGCTATGTAAAGGCTATTGTTTTCTTCCAGAATGTTAGACCTGCAGGAGCAATCCAGGATCAAATAACAGCCATTATATTAAATTTATTTCCATATTATGTGATTTTATTTTATGCTATTTTCAAATAATAACATGTTATTTTTCACCAAATCATATTATTTCATATTTGTTTATTTGGTGCAAAATCATGGACATATCAGGATTGTGAATTCCTGACATGTCTCTATGGTCAGTTGATGACATGTCTGTCTGCCCAGAAATTAACTGAGTCAGCTACAGTCTATTAAAAGAACTAGGGCTGCAATAAACTGGTGTGACTGTCCCACACTGAGGGGTTTGTGAATGGACGAGGAAGCAGGCATCAAGCTGGTTACCTAATCGAAGGCAGGAAAACAGCCTTTCCCAGTGGAGGATTACTACTTACGTAGGCTGTAAGTGAACTGAGTATAATCCAGGTAACAGGTGAAGATGTTGTGGCTGTGCAATAGTCTTTAATCACGTTTTAGCCTTCTTTGCTACTCTTGGTTTGCCTGGAATGTGCTTAACAAACAGGAATTTCAATCTTTTAAGAAAGGAGACTGTTTCTTTTCTTAGCAAGTATCACTTAGGCCTACAGTTATTTTCCCTTCCTGTTTTTTATGAAGAAGTAGAAGTAAACTTGTCTGTCTCTATCCTTGTTTGCTCTCCTTGACTATCCAGTGACAGTAGCCTAGGCTATCCTAGAGGTGACACACTGCACGGCATTTGAAGTTATGGCTTAGTCTAGGCCAACATATATTTAGACTCTGTCCTCAGACACACTGTACATGGTCACAGTAAAACAGTTGCTACCAGCAAGAACAAATGTTGCTCTATATATACAGGGAGAAACCTAAAGAGTACTAAGGAACATATTTCAATACTGTTTATCTAACTTCATTGTAAGCTCAACTTTTATGTACACTGTGATTTTGTGCAGAAGTTATTCAAATATTTAGAAAAGATTAGGCGAATTCCATTAGCCAAAAAAATTAAATGCACATTGTTGTAAATGGTAACAACAGAGCTCCTGAAAGCATGATGTGCTTTTTCAAGTATGTCGGAGAGATCTGTTTGTAATAGATACATACTCATTTATTTCACAGCCACCCCCAAAATGCCAAACAGCTGTTTACACAAAGCGTGAAACACGACCCACTTCTTGTTTGTATTCATGTCATCATCCTTTTGGTGTATAGTTTTTGGGGAACTTCCCCAGTTTTCCTGTTATTTGGGCAGTCACTAATCACAATACCATGTGCACTCCACAGCATGTCAACCATACAAGAGGTTGAATTGCCTTTCCTTAGCTGTTAACAGCATATCACCCACAAAGACAGAGTTTGTTTTTTCTTTCTTTGTGTGTGTGTGTGTTTATGTAAAGGCAATTTCCCCCTCCCTCTCCTGTTAAAACTTGTCTTTCAGAGAATGGCTGTTCCATCGGTGATGGTGCTACCCATGTTCGTGGTGGTGATGGCTGGCATCTATTATGTGTACAATGAGGTTATCCGGTTCATGTCCAAGTCTGTGGTGCGGAACAAAGTCGTGGTGATAACAGATGCTGTGTCAGGAATGGGAAGTGGTAATACTCTTACACATTCAATTTTCAACCAGTTCTGTGCTATATTGACATATCGATATTGTCCATTTCATAAAGCTCATACATCATGATTTTTTATAAATGGAATTGATTGATAGATACTGCCATGCAATTCACTGCATCCACAACTTGTGCTGATAGCATTTAAATTGTGAACTCAGACTGTGCAAAAATGTGCTCTGCTTTTAGAAAGCGAAACCTAACCTTGGCACAAAGATTCAATTGTAACACATTCACCAGGAAAACCATTACCTTCTGTAGTGCACTGCAAACATGAAAACAATGCAGATGCCTTTGTATATGGTGACGCCCTGGGGGCTCCACACTGCCGAGTGGCATTCCTGTCAATCATTTTATTGTTTATTATGGTTGCAACACTACAGACATGAAAGGAAAAGATAATTCAGTCACATAACCAGTGAACCAGCACTTAGGATTGCTCAATGACAATGATTTTTGTCCTTCAAAATTATTTTGTGAGATTGTATTGATTTTCACAGTGATCCAGACAGAATTAATTCAGAATTAGTACCATATCTGCCACAATACCTGCTACATTTTGCTGCTTTGTATAGAGCAATGATCAAGGATTAAAGTTCTCCGTCGTAGGACGGATTTCCGTCAATTTGATTTTAGAAATGTCATATTTGAGATCGATGCAGATCCGGTGAGAAAAAAAATAGTAGGGGGGGGGACTATCACTTTTGCTTTTCCTTTTTTAAGGCAACTACAAATATTAGGTCCGATGAATTAATGTGTGTGATGGTAAATGTTTAAAGACCTAATAGTGTTCTTGAGAACTTTCTGTGTCTCAATCAGTGACCGCTCAAGAAGATAGCCTACGTCAGCCATGAGTTTCGCTTTGTTTATGTTGTAGCTACACATGGCCTGAAAAAAGTTCAGTCAAACAATTTTTTTTCACTTTAATCCCTGAATGATATGCAGCCAGTAGCTTTCCATTGTAAATGTTTGTAGTATGAATTACCACACTACTACTTATTTAATTCCAATTTTTTTCTCCTTTATTTTTCAGAATGTGCCAGACTCCTCCATAAAGGTGGCGCAAGGCTGGTCCTATGTGGACCAAGTTGGGATAAGCTGGAGTCTCTGTACGACTCCCTGTGCTGTGGTTCAGACCCCACTCAGGTAAGAGACCTTTCGCATTTTGGAACAATGGGAAATGAGGGGAATTGTGGAAAAACGGTGGCTGCATGTATTTAAAGTAGGACTTCTTCTTTTGAGAGACAAAACATGTGAATTATCCTGGCTGTACTTCCACAGTTTGGTCAAAAACACAAGTCAGAAGTGTATTTTAACAGTGTGGTTTAGATAACCTCAAAGCACTTCACCTGAGACAGACGCCACACTTGTCCTGCACACCATCAGACGGGATATCCTCTGCATGCGACACTCAGCCACTATGTCTGGACCATCCGAGGGTTCATCCCGACCCCAGTGATCCTCTCCATTCATTTTGTTTCTCGTCTCTTGCGATCTCAAAGCTCCTCTCTCTGTCATGTCTGTCACTGTTAAAGCTTCCTCCTCCCTGGTCAACAATGGCAGGATATCCTCTCTGACAACTCTCTGTCCACTGCTAACTCTCAGATGCACAGGGAACCACCAGTGATCATGAATCGAAGATAATGTGTTGCACATTTGAAGGAATGTGCATGTTGAGGATGCAGGGAGAGTTAACAAAACAATATATGGACATTCCAGGACATATCGGTTTAGGGTCCAAACTGTGAACTAATAAGCATTAAAAGCAATGTATTACATTAGGCTGACGCATTTTTTGCCAAAGCGACTTACATATGTCAACTATATTACAAGGGATTACATTGTCCCCGGAGCAACTTGGGGTTAAGTGCCTTGCTCAAGGGCACAACGGTGGAAGCCGGGAATTGAACCGACAACTTTCAGGCTACTGCACACTAGCCCAGCTCCTTAACCGCTACACTACGACCGCCCAATGTATGATGTACATGATATTATTGATCTGGGAACACATTGATAGCATTTGCCGCAACAACAGCTTTATAAAACATATTGTGATTCATATTGTTATTATTTTTGTGTGAAAAACATACCATGACATGCACTACATGCTCACATTGGCTTACACAGTGATCCCCCCTCCATTTCCATCTGTGATAAGACCACATCTGGTTTCCATCCCCGTGATGTGCGCTATCTTGTGTTTCCTGCCGCAGACCTTCACGCCCAAGCTGGTGCTGCTGGACTTCAGTGATACGGCCGGCATGCAGGACTCGGCTGCCGATGTGGTGGAGTGCTATGGCTGTGTGGACATCATGATCTGTAACAGCAGCATGAAGATCAAAGCCCCCGTCCAGAATCTGTCCCTGGAGATGGACAGAAACGTCATGGACATGAATTACTTTGGGCCGATCACTCTGGTAAAAGGTGAACACAAATATGAAAATGGTTTCAGAATTCCCTTAGTGTTAGTGCAGAAATGATAATAGTTATTTTAATGAGAAAAATAAAAATACAGTAAACATTTTGAAACAACTAAATATTTGAAACATCAACACATCATCTTACAAATATACTGCATGCATATCATTAACTTTAAAAGAGTTGTAATAGATTAATGGAGCTACTTTTCCTATGTGCTCTAAAAGGACACATGCATCTGTTGCATTCTAAACATAAAGGCTTGAGTAACATGCAGGTATGTCTAAGTAGGTGTTCCAGACAGCGGAAGAATGTGGCTCGCCTTTGAAATGTGGTATGGCCTCACTCATTACAGGTGTGCTGCCATCGATGATCTCTAGAAGGACAGGCCACTTCCTCCTGGTGAACAGCATTCAGGGCAGACTGTCTGTCCCTTTCCGCACCTCCTGTAAGTTTGTTGGATCCTGAAAAAAAAAAATCGATTTGAGGCTAAAGACTAGAAACCACAACACTGGAAAAAGTGTGTATTTACTTACGTATGCATAACCTTCTGAGGTATTGCATTTACTGTATAAAAGAGAACAATCCAATTTGTTCTCATTCTTGATAATGGTGGTATAATGGTATTTCAGAAATGGTATTTCAGAATGTGAATTATTCTAGCTCAAATGTAACCCAAGTTGTAAGCTGAATTATAGTTCACTTACAGTATAAGATTGACAGTGCAGTATTTTAGTTCCTTGGGGGATAAATGACATATTTTTACATATGCTCACCTAAGTTGACATTTGTCCTATTAAATATTTTTCCACCCTACTATTACTAATCTCCACGCCCTGTGCTGTCAGCTTTTGATATATGGACGGCTGACTCAAACATATGTTACTGCCTGACACCCTGATGCATTTTGCATTCAAGATGCTGCCTCCAAGCATGCCGTCCAGGCCTTCTTCGACTGCCTGCGGGCGGAGGTGGAGGAGTACGGCATTTCCGTCAGCACCATCAGTCACACCTACATCAACGCCTCACAGAACGGGACTGAACCCTCCTCCTCCTCTTCCTCGCCCTCTCCACCCTCCTCCTCCTCCTCCATTCCTTCCAAGATTTCCAATTCCCTGCTGGCCTGTGAGTAATCTCCCTCCCCTTCGGAGCCTGCCCGTGGCTGTCTGTCGGGCACATCATCAGTTCAGCCGTTTTATTTATGCAGCCTGTTTTCACGGAGGTCACCCTCCCCACGCGCTTGCTGTACTGAAAACAATACCAGTCCGGCACGGACAGCATGTAAAACACTACAAGACATGAGATGAAACAAAACAAGGTGTTGAGCAACAGTGTTTACTCTGTGTTTTTTTTTTTTCGAGGGAATAATTAGTTTGGCCACCTGTGTGGCTCAGCAAGAGAAGAAATGATTAGTTGTGGTGTTAAGATGAGATAACACTCACAAGGGCGGTGCCAGAGCCTTTTTTGGCGTGGCGATGCATGCCAGTTGGTAATAAGCTACTTATTGATTCAAGTCTCGCCTCGTTCTCCCTCTGTCTGCGTGCACAGACTGCGGTTGTTCAGTGCTGAATTCATACTAGAAATGAAACTGAAACTGGAAAATATTACAGTGTTAAGTATCTGATTTACATTTCACACCGAAACAACCAACACAGTTAATTGAACAGTATCATATAGATATATTGATAATATTATGAAAAGAATAGCATTTCTTTAAAGAAAAATAAATTTTTGATAGAAACAAGTTTTGAATACCATAACTCCCTTCCCAATGTGCATGATTTTAATAAAAGCACTGTGATCATATCAGATTAATTAAAGTAGACCTAATCACGCGATTCTCCCATTTTAATTGCTGCATGTTGTTACCAGACCTTTACAGACAGCTGAATCACGGTGTGACCCCGCAGGACCTGGCCAATGAGATCGTGCGGACAGTGGACTGGAAGCGGAGGGAGGTGCTGCTGGCCCACCCCATCCCCCAGCTGGCCCTCTGCCTCCGCTGCCTCCTCCCCAGCGCATTCTTCTCCGTGGTCGCCGCCGGAGTCAAGGATGGACCCATGGCCGAGCAGCTGATGAAGTGATGGAACGGGTTAGGAAGAAAGGCAAGAAGCAAGCAAGTAACTAAAGTCATGTTTGCAGAGTATTGAGTTTTGAAGCACAAGGGCTTTGGTGTGTAGATCAGTTGAGGGACATATGCAAAAAAAAGACATGTAAGTGTTGTGGACAAATCTTAAATCTTTACATTCTTCTAAAAGATCTAGGCCTACAGGGTACCTTACACAACCTAAGACGTGCATTACTTATTTTAACAGACACTGAGCTGGACTAGACCACTTGTAGACTGAAAACTGAAAAGCATAATGAAATTCATGTGGTTTTATACCAAAGTTTATGTTAATGCTGAACTTGTAGCCTATGGGGTGGTCTGTTTGAGGACTCTGCTGTATAGTTGATTTGTATCTATGTCCTGTAGATGGCGCCAGTTTCTTTGTTATAGATGACGGTAAACCTGCTGAATCACTGTTCACAGTTCAAGAGAGATTTAAACAGTTTAGTAAGGCTCTCATCAATCTGTCTGTAATCAAAATGTTTTTCAAAGTTAATTGATACTGAGCTGTTTGGTTCTTAGTGAAAATAAACGTATTTCTTAAGTGGCCATCAATACATGCATCTTGCCTTTTATTTATGAATAAAATCTAGTGTGCTAAGCTGTCCTAACAGCAATATGATTTAAATGTTTTTTTTTTCTGTTTTTTTTTACCATGATTCTGTAGTAGGCTACACGCATTCGACTACGCGCACACACACACACACTCTACAGGCTGTGTGAGAGGGGTATAGAAATGGGACAAAATCAATTGATCTTAATTATTTAGATGTCTTAATAGGAGAGGCCTCTCGCGTGAACAGGAAAACCGCAAAATCCCTTTCAGGACAATAAAGGTAGATACAGAAATGCTTATTTGATCCACACAAACAGTTGGAGTATAATTTTGGTGGTATTGGATTATTTTGAAAGAATGATCAAATTACACTGAAAAGAAAAGCATAGGCCTACTAGCCACAGAACGCATAAGCTGCCGATCCTTACAAACCTTGTCCCAAATCACTTCATTGATATTCCTAGGGTATCAGAAAACCCACCGCACGTATTTTAAATAGCCCGACTGTGGTGAGCAGTGGCTCATTCTCACCGCTCATGTCGTTTCTGTGGTGTAACATCTTGAAGCCCGTCACTCATCGCGCAGTGTGATCCTAATGAACACAGACTGCTGCGCTCTTATGTAAATTCCGCGCTGAGATGGTTCGGCAGCCTCAAGTTGAAGTCCAGCTGGCCTTCGAGGGTCTTTATTTGGCAGGTCATTTACCCCTGTGGGATTTGACCCTTTTCTTTTTTCTCCTTTGTACGAAAATGTGCTCGGATTCTGACAGCCGCATAAATAAAGCCAATTTACCGATATCTGGGAACAGAAATTTACATTTGACTCAACTATTTCAAGAAGGCGTGTTCCTTGCCTTATTTCTTCCTACCTCAGTATTTCAGTTTGATATTAGACTATTTTTAGGACTTACATAAACATTCACTGAATTTTGAGTTGAATAGGCTATCAATCAACTCCACACTTTTGCACGCTCCATTGCTTTCTGAAAATGATTCAGAAATAGTGGCTGTATCTCTGCAGGTTTTAATTTGTTGTATCCTTTGACATTCTCACATCCTTTGATACCCCTAGCTCCCTAAGAACTCATGGAGTGAGGTCCAATCAGGTAAGAACAAATCTAGTGAGCTACATAAAAGCATGGTTCAAGCAGCCTCAATTTGTCAGATGAATGGAGAAGTTCTTTGCAGAGCCATTTGGCTCATAACTGAAGCCCAAATGGTTCCAGTATATCGACAAAGTTCAAGAACCTTTTCCCCCTCTAAGACTATATGATTGTCTGAAAGCTAAGTGACGAGATGACAAATCCTGTGAGTACAAAGAGTACCTGTGTGGGATATTTTCCGCCACAAATGGGCCTGAAAGTGAGGGGGGTGAGCGACTCTTATTAATATTTAAAAGGCAGTCTTATTGATGGAGCTGTGATTTACGGGGGTTATGGTGGGTGCCATGGCAATGATTGCCCCTACATAGAGCGCAGCCTGCAAAAAGCTCTGACACCTGCCTCACTTTGTCCATGTTTCATGGGAGGGGTTGCAGACCCTTGTTCAGGCTTTTCACCCAAAGGACTGCTTTATTTCCAGCACCAGCTTTTCAAAAAGATGAGGGGGTTTTATTGTCATTTTACTGTACAATTGTTATTCAATGCTTCAAGTAACTTGTGATTTGTTTAGAAATGCCTAACAGAATGCCTAGAACAGTCATACTTTCCTTAAATACATTTTTTTAAACAAGTCAATCAAATGTAGACACATTTATAATTGTAGTGTTTATACAACAGTAAAGGGAAAACTAGTCAAATGTTTAGGCATTGCCTCAAATTTTATATTACCATGAACAATGCGTGACATGACAAAGTGATGCAAGATATGAAAACGTAGCCATCGTCCTATTTTAAAGGATTGCTTTTCTTTTTCCAGATTAGATTTTAATCTGGAGATCTGAGAGTGCAGTAATCTTTGATTAAACCTCACTACTTGCGAGCGACCCCTCCTTACAAGGATCCTCAGTGGAATGACAAGGGCTTTCAAGGTTTTTCATTCTCGCTCCAAAGGAAGAGTTAAGTGCTTGCAACCACCCGAAAGAGAAGACACTTCTTTTCTCTCTAATCCCTGTGCTACTGTCTATTTAAAAATCCCTAACACAATGTGTTGGGCCTTGGATTTGTATGTTTTCATGCTCTGTAACATGTGAGCTGCTATTCACATGAGAGAGCCATGCATTATTTGTCATATGGTCATGGCTGAGTGGATGTGCTCTGTGCTATATGTGATTTACGGAACAGATGTTACATTGTCATACTCATTAGTGACTAACATTAATGATAATGCCTTTAATTAGAGGAATTAATTATCATAAATGACAACAGCACATGTGAAAGAAATGAGCACAATTAAAAGGTGCATTAAACAGCATCTTTTATGCATGATTAATGACAGATTTCTTAATTTCAGAACCTCTGTCTTTGAATTAAGTCAGTTTAAAGTCAAACCTTGATGTTAAATTAACATGTCACATGTTTTGTTAATATGGCCATCTGTGTCATGGACGCAAGTACAACCAACCCAAAACCTAAATGTTAGTATGAAAGTGTTGAAAAAATGTGCAGCCTGTTCAGTTCTCCAAGTAACAAATAACTATTCAATTATGCATAAACAGAAGCAGGGAATTGAGGAATTAGTGACTGATTGTTGAAGTAAAAAAGCTAGTGAATGTTGCTAAGATTGTTGATGCATTCATCAAAACCTGCTATTGCTGGTGCCTAATATGGTCCCTCAAATTCCTATTTTCTAGTTTCCCCCCCCGTGCAGACAAGATGATTTACAGTACACATTTCGTTTTGTAGTCTGAATATTAAGGTGTTAGGGATTTCTGCAGTATTGGGCAACATAAAGCTATTCACTATACCATGGGAATTGACTGGCGATGAGAGATTGGTCAAAGCACTTTGCTTGCAAAACTCTGACTGCTTCCTCTTTCAAAGTTATCAGCACATAAAATGCTGTCACTTCTTGTTCTTTTTATCCCCCTGCAAATTTCCATTAGGCACACCAGACATAGGTTACACACCCAGTATAAAAAACGATCTGTGGCCATTAATCTTTGTTTTGGCTTACTGCACAGAGAGGGAATTCTTTTTATTGCAGGAATTTCTGGCGGTCATATTTTAAAGACTCTCAAGGGAATCACAGGTACATCCAAACAAGGCCATTACTTTCAGAGGACTCAGATTAAAATCCTGCTGCCATGATGCTCCAGGATCTTGGATTTAGGGTTTGGCACTGGGGCCAACAAGGCCTGCTGTACAGTACAGTAGCTACTGAAAAACAACACAGCTATCAGCAGCTTTTCCTATCCTATGTTCTTGGCCATGGAGGAGCAAACCATCCTTGTTTGTGTAGCTACCCAGCCAGATCGCCTTACCTCCACTCCATGCTCGGCCCTCAGAGCTCAGGCCATCTGCTCACATTCCATCATAGCCAATTGAAGACCAGTGAGAGCGGTGCACACAGTCATACAGACGAGAGGTTAGAATGGAGAATGTTCAGATTAATGCTTGTAAATGGCTTTGATGAAACCCTTATCTGAGAGGGAATGTTTTTTTTTTACTATAAATAATACCCATGAGCTACCACATGCCATGCGTCATCTCTTCCATTGCTATTTACTGATTGCCTGCTTCTTGGGCAATCATCAGAGAGAAGGTATATCATGTATTTTGTAACTGAGATACAAACCTTTCAAATGAAGCCTGGCAATGATTTATGTTTGATCAGTTGTAAGTAAATTATGACAACGGTTAGGCAACCTTTAATGCATTATTCAGAAGAATGATGCCACTGTCAACACAACTGTCATAACCCTCCCAAAACAGTCACACATGGAACAAAATAAACAGCTCTTTTGATTTGATGGATACAATGAATCTATTCAGTGAGGCATAGCTCATAGTGTTTCATTTTCGGAGTAATCTTTAGTTAGCCATACAGCTACATTGTAACCTGCACAGAGCAGGTGGTTGCCATCGTGACATCTACATTTCAGCACATTCGCCCCTACTTCAGGGGATCCTTTGCAAATCCGATGAGAGCACGGAAAAGAAGATTAGTCTCTGTGTTACAGTCCAATAATCCAGTACAGCGGTATATCCGATTGTTATTATGACAGGTCAGAGGAGGATAACAAAATTGGAGGGATATGTGTTTTAGATGTTTATCTTTGCCTGGCATGAATGCCACCATGGATCAAAACCTGCCCTGGCAACCGACCAGTCGTTAAGCTAACATGGGAGGGGGGATCAAGCGAAAATATTTTGCAGTTGTGACCTGCGAGTCATGGAGTACAGTTGACATATGTGTGCAGATTCACTGAGCCCATCCATATGAGATATGGTGGTGTATGGATGTGTACACGTGAACGCAAAACATGACCACTTCCCATTCTCATCTTACTGACTCAGGACACATTTATCTGATGATGCTGCATCCTCTCCAAATTGTCCACCCATTTCCAGAATGATTTTCAGAATGACATGGCAAATACTTGGTTTCTGCCAAGGATGTTTGCTTTTATTCGCTCATAAACATGCTTCATGTTCCGTGTCTATGTGTGTTAGAAGACTTTGGCTAACGGCGCGCCAGTGTTTGACAGTCTGACATTGAGGAGGATGATCCTGCCTGTCAGTGTCGCGAAGTGTATTGATCTTCCCTGTCTAATTGGGGATGGTAATAAAGTTTGTGTCTCTGCTCATTGATTAGCCTACTCATTATCAATCAATGTATTGGATGGCAGCATGGGTCTCTGTGTCATCCGATGTGTGATACTCCTCAGTATCAAGCCAGAAGGTCACACAGATTGGGAGAGAATGGCTGATGGCTCTAGTGCCAGTCTGGAAGTCTTCACTGTGTTTGTGTTACCCAAAATGCAATGGCACAACAAATTCAGTGGGGCCTTTCCAGCTTCACTTCACAAAAAAGTTCTTCGTAATATTGATTTGCAACCCACATTTGGCTTTTTTGTGTGGATTTCCTTTTGGAGGCTCTTTTTATTGGTTATGAAAACTCGCTACGAGGGTACCGGTGCCAACAGAAACATGAGAACTCTGGCAGCAGGGCTGATAAAATATTAAATTGAGAGCCTCCACAACCACACTATTTGTCTAAAGTGCCTTCTAGCGCCAGTTGTGGTGGCAGCAAAGTAGCAGCTGTATCAGCTGAGACCGAGGAAACAGATTGGAAAAAAAACACTCAGTTATGCACGTTATAGGTTGAACATTGAAGTTTATGAGGAAATTGTCATTAGAGGCCCTACAAAAGCTGTAGGGCCTCTGTAGGGCCTCTAGTAGGGCCTCCTAACAGCCGTGCATCAAAGCACACAAGCCACCCTGGTCCCGGGCATGTGTCAGGTCCTTGAGAAAAATGGCCCAGTGTATCTTGTGATTGCCGAAGGATTAGAATGCAACAATATTGACTCTCTGTAATTACTAGGAAAAGGTGGGGCAGGGTGGGGTGGGGTGGGGGGTTCGGTTGGGTGGTTATTAAGTCTGCGGCTATTTAAGGTCGTAAAAACAGAGCTGGGGGAAAAAAACTGTGATTTTCTTTCCTGGAATGTTGCCTTGCTGGCAGATCGTTGTGTGTGGTGCTCAAATTAAACTGGGAATGGTTATGTGGAATGGGAGGCTGTGCTAATGAAACAGAAGGGGCAGGCTACAGGCAGGGGGATCGAGCGATGGTGCTGCCGGGACACAGAGGTCCTGGGCAGCAATTATTCTCTGCTGATGCCACGACAGCCACCCCCCCCACACACACATACACCCCCTTATACACACACCCTTATACACACACCCTTACACACACACACACACACACACACACACACACACAGACACACACACACACACACACACACACACACACACACACACACACACACACACACACACACACACACACACACCTACACCTTCACCTTTTTCCCCCTCACAGTCAGTCTCTTCAGAAATCTAAATCTGTATGAGATTCTGTGCTGTGCATGTGTGTGTGTGTGTGTGTGTGTGTGTGTGTGTGTGTAAGCAAGAAAGAGCTCCTGATCTGATCACACTGGTTGCAAAAGATCTGAATTTCATCAACCAAAGGCCACACAAATTATGTTTTCTTTCTCTCTCTCTTTCTCTCTCTCTCTCTTCTCCCCCCAGAGTGGTCTCTCCCCAATAGATGGCTGAAATATGTGCACTGTCTGGTTGGAGAGGGGGCTATTGACTCTGCGAGGAGTGATTATTTCGGTGACCCTTAGCTGACCCTGTTATCTCCTCTCATGATCGGTGATGGACGAACATATTTTCTCAGCTCTATAAGACTCTGCTCCTCTGGAGGTCCCAGACCGAGCTCAGTTTTAAACTAGATTGAAATTTGAAAGAGGATTTTTGACTGAGCACTCATAGGCTAAGACCAGACGTATAAGGGCCTGACTATTTGTTTGAACAATATGTATTTCTGTCACCATTTTATGTCATTATTGATATGTATAGAATGTTGCTATGCTTAAACTGTTTAAGTAGGCCTAATGATTCTAAGTCAGATCTAGGGCTAATGATACATTCCTTAAATATACATTCACTACAAATAAGATGTTTTATTATTTATTGAATGCATGACAGAATCCCTTAATATAGCCCTGGTAGTGTTGAAGATTTCCTTGAGTGGTTAGTTTCTACGGTAAATTGAAGTACAAGTTATTAAATGGAATTAAATAGCTGGATATGGACAGGCCTTCGGGATAAATGACAGTCACTCCAGTAAAGATCAAAGTATTCCATAATGATGACGATGCAAATGCTTTTGCAGAGATGTCAACTTTTGTTTCATGTCAAGTCAGCACCCTCTGAATTTTGCTGGACTTTGACGACAGCTTTAATGTCACATAAACCCAATTCAATTAGAGGGGACATTAGAGAAAATCCCATCTCTAAGATGACTTTCACTCACTGTAAGCACTAGGGGCAGATGGCCATGTTCACAGTCGCTATCATAACCAGCCTGCTGGAATGCACAAAAAAAATGGCCGCCATTGGATATGAGAGGGGCCCCTTGTCCCATATGGTAGGTAATTACAGAGCAAATTAAAACCTGGGGTGGAAAAAAGGGAAAAACAAAAGCAAGCAGGATCTCCTTGGTAACAATAAATGAGAAGGCCTATTCTCCAGTGTACATACAGAATCTGTCACTGAGTCCATAATTAAGTTGTTATGCTGTTTGCTAATGAATAGTATTTACACAATACGCCTGTTTTCACTAACTGAACAAAATCTGATTTGAGGCAATGGTGATAAGGTATTTGGATGAGTTCTGGTGATAATTATATTATATTTCATTGATGCTATGATGAAACGTTTGCACACTTTATTTCTCTAAAGTCTAGATTCATTTCTGAAAGCCTTTCCAGAGAAGCATTTTCACACTCTTCCCCAACAATGAACAACCTAAGGAAAAAGCCTTTAGTAAAGCCATGTCTCGCTTCTGCTCACAGCACCACAAAGCCCCAGCTTTTTCTCCCGTATCAGAAGGCAGAACGCCGGTCAGATGAAGACCCCGTGTCACCCCTGGCCTCTGGTCTTTCTCTGCGGTCCTCATTGATCCAATCCCCCCTTCTCTCCTCTCCCCTCCCCTCCCTCCCCCTGCTCCCCCTGTGAGGGCGTTTGATAAGCTATCCCTGCCGCGAGACCCTGAACCTTCCACCCTGGGCCGTAGTGTTGTCTTCATTCGCTCCGTGTGTTCATCAACACTGTTAACCTATTGATGGCCCAGAGCAAACTCTTCTGATGCTGCAGCTGCCGCCTAGGCTGGAGCTCAGACCACAGGCACAGTAGTAGAGAGATACAGCACGTGGGGATTAGGAGTTCGCCATATGGATCACAAGCATTGCTTATGATTATGCTTCTACATACTGTGTATGGATAGACGGCACGGTATGGGGGAATAAGGAGTTCACTTACAAGTGAATGCATTATTCTTAATTATACAGTATTTGGCACTAATCTAATCTGTGATATTTGAAAATTAGGGCACATGGGATTATCTTTACAACCAAACATGGATAGTGTTTGATACACTATATAAACTTAAAATGACAATGAATGATGTAGAACAATAAAGACAATGTGAGGTTTAATCATGAGTTGTTGATATGTACATATGGTACGGATGATAGAATTTATGCACACAATCTCAAAGACATTCTGGGATTCTATAGAAAAACAATTAATCCATAATCAGGTCTCGTGTCAATAGTATATAAAATTATCTGACAAAAGAGGACACTAGTAAAATAGAATGGAAACAATACATGGTGTCCCACAGCTTAGCAACCTAAGCCTCATAAGGCTTATTCCAAAGTTGCATGAGAAGAAGCTAGAAGACTCAATTTCCTATAACTGGTTATTTCTTTAAAGCAAGATCCTTCTCTCTCTTTCTGTCTCTCTCTCTCTCTCTCTCTCTCTCTCTCTCTCTCTCTGGAACACACAAACATGAACAAACACACACACACACACACACACATACACAAACACATACACAATGACACACCACAGGAGAATGTGTATCTCAGCACGCTGTATTCAGTTGAAGTTTTTGTGGCACAGGATATTAGGTGATTTGTTCTCTGTATGTATGTTGGTTGGACGACATGCGGCTTGCTTTGTCTCTCTGCTCGGAAGCTGGCAGGTGGATGTCCAATGAAAACACAACAGCCAGCCACCCAAAGGGCATGGAGAGAGATTTCAAATCTGTGGTTAGCATAAATCTGCTTCCGTGGCATGCTGCTTTGTAAAAGTGAGCTTTTCTAAAGGCCATATGCTCGTGAATGTCTCCTGAAAGCTTACCTTTGGGCAATGGCTCCCATTTACCTCTTTGAGAAAGAAAAAAGCAAAGCAAAACAAAACAAAGCAAAAAAAAGGTCTTTTCATTCGAACGAGGATGAAAAAAAAAGAATAAATCTTACTATATGCAGGGGCGTACACGTCGGCATATCAAATACCGCTGTTTGACAGTAGAAACATGGCAGTTGCTCGGCGCCCTTTTCAGGATCACTGATCCGCAACCTGTTAGTGGTTGCATAAAGAACCAGATTTTGGGCATGGCGCGCGAGAACAAAAAGCTGCCTACCCATTGCCAGTGCTGCTTCCCCACAGGCTTGAGTACACAAGCTGTCATCTCTCACTAGCTCTGTGTGGAATGGCTCTAGACAGTGCTGAATACAGAGGGGTTAAAAGAGGCATATGGGGGTTAATGGGGATTGTGGTGGGTTGGTGGGGGGCTCAAATGTGGTTAAAAAATGGGAGCAAATGTTTGGGTCAAAACTTCTAGGTTCCAAATCCTCTAAAAATTTATACTGTACTATGGAGTCCCTGCTGGGTCTTCTATTTACCAGAAGAGTTGATGTGGAGATGTGGGCCTTGTTGAGGCTCTGGTAACAAGTGATTAAAGTTAGTGTGATGATTCCTTGCTCTGTCATTTCATCTTCCTTTCTCTTTCTGTTTTTCTCTCACTCCCTCTATTCCTGTGTCCATCTCTATCCATTTGATTACAAAGACCTGTTGTGATCTATCCATCACATCTGGGAATAACCTAACAGATTAGTGGATAAACAGTGTTTATCAAAGGGAAATAAAACACGAAACACAGTGGGAGGATCAAATAACCACCCCGGTTTATCAATACCGGGGTAATGGCCGGCAGTCTTTTGGCCATTAGGGCTGGGGAGCATATGCCTTAGTTCAGTCAGATGGTGCAATGGTCTCAGAGGGGATATACTATCTGCATCTGGTCTCCATTGGGAGATGCTTGGTTGCACTGGGGATGAACGTGGTGGGGCTTTTGGTCCATTTTTAATGCCCACTCTCAACAAGGGAGGAGAGGAGGTATACATGAGGTGCCAAATGCTACACTTGAAGTAAACTCCTCAGCAGAATTGGATGCAGTTGAGGTCAATTTGTTTGAGCATGTGGGCACAACACATTTTTTTTACAGGAGCTGAGCTAGCCCAGTTATCAAGCATTGCATTATCTTTTCACAGACTTTTCATTGTCTAGTTATGTGATATGAGTAAGAATGAAACAATCATCCCACAGTTGGTAAAAAGAGTGATAAATGTTAATGGCTAGTGAAAAAAATGCAAACGTGGTTGTACCACAGAGGGCTTTTATGGATTCCGGATACAACATGTAGCGTGTTTGTGACTGCCATCAGACATTTGTGCATTGTTGTTATATATCCCACGTCATGTCCGTGGTTGTTGGTTGTTGACTGGCCACTGTGGGATATCTGCTACCACAAGGAATTTAACACCTTTTCCTGAAATATTATAAAATGTTGGAAAAAGAAAATGTAACTGATTACATCATGGATACACAAGATACATTAGCTTAGAATAAGGTCTCAGTAAAACCCAGCTCACAGACATCAGTGTCAGACATCAAACATTAAATGTTATCTTTGTTAATGTTAATGCACTGTAATAACCCACCTCAAAGCATACTGACAGAACAAATATCATAATGTATATCTGAATAATACTCACTCACATGAGTTTAAAGTTAAATGTCCATCGCGTATAATAACAATGCTGTCTCATTAGTCCAAGCAGTGGACAGTGATTTGAAAAACATATTATTTGGTGATGGTGGTATACTTTTGTTTCCCACCATCACTATTTTTGAGAAGAGTGTATGGCGAGTGAGTCGTGGGTGTCTGCAGCTGAGTGACCCCATTTTGATCAGATCCTCTTTAGAACAATGACCCGGATGCCCCTGGGAGAACACCAATGAAAAGGGTCATCAGTCTTCAGCTACTTACTGTTGTCAGTGTACTACAGTGTGTACTACAGTGTGTGTGTGTGTGTGTGTGTGTGTGTGTGTGTGTGTGTGTGTGTGTGTGTGTGTGTGTCTGTCTGTCTGTCTGTGTGTATGATGGGGACAACAATTAAAACATTGCAATGATTATGCCTGACCTACTTGGGCACAAGCCCTGGCTTCACTAAAACTTGCAACGTAATCTAGGCATTGTTTTCTTTTCACATTATGACTAGTAGGCCTCCTCAGTTTCTCTTCACTAAAATAGAATGGAGAGCTGCACAAGAAGAATGTGCTCTGCTGCCCTAATGGTGCAAAAGCTGATCAAGTTATTTATCTGTCATCATGGAACTCTATATGAATGAACTAACACACAAAAACAAGTTGTTGAAATGTTATTAGTTATTACTTTAGATTGAAGTTTGAATTTTTTTAATGATGAGGCTAAATTTCCATCATTGATTGGAGGAGGTCATTATGGTGTAACCAATCTTAAAAAAATGTTTTTGTTACTCTGACGTTCACAATGTAATCCAACTAAATACTGATTATCAGCTTCTTGATCAGTGAGTACAATGGCTTTAGAATAGAGTGACTTACAAAACATAGACACATATCCATAGACAATATATGTAAACAAATTGTTCGTACTAGTATAACTATTCACACTAAAACCTGACATGAGACCATAAACCAGTATTCAGACTTCCTATTTGAGTGGCTGCACCTGGGGGTTAAAACGGTCCACAGTAGATCTGCCCCCCCCCCCCCCCTCAGTAAAAAGGCACAGGGAACAGATGAACGCATAAAAAAATATATTACCCCAAATTAGTTCACATCCATTTTAAACCACGGGAAAGGGCAAGGGGTGTGTTAATCCAGAGGTATGCATGAGGAAGCTGCAGACTTAATCCCTATTTTCCTCTCATACAATGCATTGACAGATTAATGACCCCCCTACAATCCTGGCTAGACTTAAAATCTAATGGTGTAATGCATTTTGTCATTCCGTAATGATTAATGCAAGGTTTTCTGGCTGTGACTAAAAAGACATGGCTAAATAATTCACTGTCTGGTTTAATTTTGGATCTTTTGAATTAACAAAATAGAACAAAAACACATCATATCAAAGTGACACAAATGTAAAATGAACTTCAATCTAATTGCTATAATAAGCATTCTGCTAACCTTAGCTAGCTATAGCCTAACACAGGTAGAAATACAGTTTTTTATGGCAAAGTATTAGATAAACTTTTCTCATTTACATATTAGTGTACTCTAGAATTCATTTTTTCAATTATAATTTGAAAAAAGAAAAAGCTCATAAACACAGAAAAACAACTGTCAATTTTGGTTTGGCTTAGCTAACTGTTCTGGGGCATTTTCTACTGACTGCAGTATCGAGAGAGAGAGCTGTCCTTGTAATACATTTTATAACAGCACTTTTTTCCTGTGCTACCATGTCTTTCTCAGTGTACAGCCCCTTATTAAACGATCTTTCTGCGGGGAGGAGCACTGTCCTAAAATATCACCTTACTATAAGCAAGCCATTGGTGGCAAACCGAATGCATAGGTATACAACAACTTTTTACCGCAAAGCTCTATATATATAAACGACTAATGGCACCAGGGGATGAATAAGTAAAGCGTCATACATGTTGCAGATGGAGACCTAACATGGCTGCACTTAGAGCTCTAAGTGCCACAGCACAGAGGGCTCATTCAGACAGTGGGAGAGGGGAAGTGCTTACGAGCGGAAGAGGGGTCACATAATGCTGAGACACCAGGGAGGGTGAATCCGAGAGCGTTTCCGCATCGCGCGCACCGCACCACCCCGCGCGCACCCATATCTCAATCATTAATCCCATACAGGGAACATTTTTTTTTTTTCGACAAACAACTATGGGATTTACCCTGGGATAACAGATACGTTGTCATCGCTGCCCCACCCCACCCCACACCATCCCAACCAGCCACCTACCCACCCGTCCACCCACCCCTCCTAAAGTGAGGATCTGTAATCCTCGCTATTTACAACAGTCTTATTAAAGCGTGATACCAGATGTGTTGGGGCTCAGAGGAAATCAGGTCAGCCATTCAGCAGGTAGTAATCCCCCTCTGAGCCAAGCGCCTGAACCTGTTTTTTGTGGCTTTCCATTACAGGGGCTGACACAGCCTATTCAGATGGACAAGGAGGAGGAGGGGGATGCTGTCGGTGTGCGCAGCCTGTGCGATTCTCAGGTTACCCATCATGCAAGGCCGGCCACTCGTCTCGTGATCCACCCTTACGCAATAAATCAAGGACAAAGCAGTTTTGCCATCACGCCACAGTGGTGGCGACCATGTCTATACTTAGTGCCACGAAATTATTGACAAGTACAGCCATCTGTCTCTGCCTTGGACTCTCACGACATAACTCACTGTTTAAAACTTGTATGAACGGAAATTCCTCAGTAGACAGTCACGCATCATATTTGTACTTGCAGGAGAGTTAATTTGAGGCTGTGGCAAATGCTGCCTGTCTTACACATCAAGGTAGGCAGAATGCAATCCAGGCATACTGATCGTAAAAAGGTCCAGCAATTGTACTGAAAAAGAATTCCAATTTCTCCAAACAAGTTTATAAACAACACAAAGAAAGAAAAGTTTCTAATATGTAAGTGATGGTGGAAGACAGACCTTGAACTCGAGCCAAAGGCAGAATCAAAAAGAAGCACGGTGAAGGAGAAACTACCGAGGGGATTCATGCTGAAATATTCACTCCTGTGCAAAAGTGCAGACTGTGAAGGCATTTCAGAAAGGTCAGGGGCCCAGGAGAGAGAAACCAAGCTGAGAAAGGGCTCCATCCTCGTGGAGTCACGCATGAATAGAGTCTGGGTCGAAATCTAGAGCTTTTTCAGGTGACTAGGTGCCAGATACCGGGCAGGTTGCAACACGGGTCCTCATCATTGAGTCAATGATGCTGGAAGCACGGCAAACTGCTCCGAAAAGAACAGCCACAATGAGCTAGTTCACCGTGATGAAGAGAAGGGCACCTAGAGTCTGACTTTGATCCCCTCAAATTGCTTGGTTGGGAGATGTGGGGGATCATTAATCATTTCTGTTACAATTATAATCGAGATCCTGTGTCCAAATGAAGGATTAGTCCTCCAAGTCCTTCAACAACTCCCAATCATCCAGGCTGAGATGTTTTGTGAAGCATGGAGGAAATTGGTGCTGATATCAGACTCATGTTAACGCATGGCTGATGAGAGGACAGGTAGGTGACAGGAGCTGGATGTATAGTATATAAGTATAGATACTCTTTTGGTCCCGTGAGGGAAATTTGGTTTCTGCATCTGTGAATTAGTGAAACACTCAGAGCACACAGTGAACACACAGTGAGGTGAAGCACACATTAATCTGTATCAAGTGAGCTGCCTGCTACAGTGGCGCTCGGGGAGCATTGAGGTGTTAGGTGCCTTGCTCAAGGCCATTTCAGCCGTGGATGTGGGCATGGGAGAGAAGTGCTCAACCACTTCCCCCGCCTACATTTTTCCTACTGGTCGGGGATCGCACCGGCAACCCTTCGGTTTCAAGCCGAAGCCCTAAACAGTAGGCCATGGCTGCCCCCAACATCCAAGACATGTCAACATCCAAGCAGTGCTCCAGCTAACCAGCCTTGCTGTCTGTTTGACAACTAGACCTTACAGGGTGGTGTGAGAGTGAGAGCAGGGATCCACCTAACATGTAACGTACACTCGGCTTAATTAGCCATTGACCTCCCCTCACCGAATCTGGCCTTTTTAACCTGTGGTGTTATCGCACTTCACAGAACCGTGGATAAGCGGGGTTGATTACGCTTCCCGCTAGCATGCCACGCTAGCTTAATGCCACAGCAGCATTAGGGGTGATCAGAGTCTGCATTAGCAATTAGCGCACAGTCTGTCTTCCAGCCTGGCTGGAGTCAAAAGCCGAGACTAGGATGTCACAAGGTATTTATGTCAACCCAAAGAAGCTTACGAGAGGAGAAGAGAGCTCGAGAGGCATGCTTTCTGGGAGCAAATGTTTCTACAAACTTTAGGACTTTGGTTTAAGACATGTGGCGTAACTCCCCTTTAAAGTATCAACTTTTTCAAATAAATGTTCTGTTTATGTTCTCTCTTGCGACAAAGGGCTTTAAAAGGCTTGAGAAATAATTTCGTAACAAATCCTTGTCAGGTCAGAAGCAGAGAAATGCTGCAGAATGTAGAGAGGATGTGGAGCTTGGCTCATGGTCCGCAGAAGCTCCAATAACATATGTTCTCCTAGTTCCACATGCACCACAGTTCTGTTATTTTCTGATGAAGTGAATATAAGCACTTCTGACACAGCTTAAGAAACCCCTTAGAAATAATACCAAAGAAAATAAAACCACAGAAAAGAGGCAGCAAAGTTACAGTAAACATTGGTTAGTGGATGGGTGTGTCTCGTTCTTCGGAGGTCTCAGCGTGAGTGTTGTCACTCAGATCCACGCAGGCCACATGTAGAGCAAGCAGGGCTTATCCCTCTGAGTGCCTGCTCTGATCAGGCTCTCACCTCCAACACCGCCTCAAACTGGGGTCATCTGGTGAGCCGTCTGCCCACAACTAACCCCAACCAGCTCCATCCACATGGGTACTCAATTACAATTACAGCCCAGCAAGGTGCCGGGGCAGGGTGTGTATGTGTGTGTGTGTGTGTGTGTGTGTGTGTGTGTGTGTGTGTGTGTGTGTGTGTGTGTGTGTGTCTGTGTCTGTGTTTATGTGTGTGCGTGTGTCTAGGTTTATGCATATGTGTGTTTGTGCATTTGTGTGTGTGTGTGTGTGTGTGTGTGTGTATGTGTGTGTGTGTGTGTGTGTGTGTATGTGTTTGTGCATGTGTGTGAGAGAGCATCTGAGCACAAAGAGTGAGGAATGATAGGCTTGGAACTTGGAGAATGACCTCTTCTGTTGCTTTCAATGGCCCCTGTAATTACTGATTAGATGTTCAGGACCTTGCTCCATGCATAGTAAACTTTGATTAGTAGTTTGCATATGTATGAAGATAGAAAAATATATCCCCCTCTAATTTTGCACGTAACTTTATTTAAACTCTAATGGACATTATGACTTTATTGGAGACCACATAAAGATAACGGCGGCATTGCAGTTAAAGCAAGACTTTCAGTGCTTCAGAGCAGTTCCACAGTAAATTTCACCGCTAAAAAATCAAACTGGCAGTCAGGTAGGCTTCCAGACCATTGAGATTAATTGTTAAGGTGTCTGACTCTGGATTTGATCCCCGCTTAGGGATAGATTGGATACGCTAATGTGCTCTTTTATTGATCTGGTACTTTACTGCATACCCCAAAAGGATATTTCACAAGGCTACTCTTTCTCTGTCTGGCATTCAAAGTCACAATAATGCTTGATGATGATGAACCCTTTATATTATAAATTTCAGTCAGGGCAAAGGAATGTTAAACTATTTTTGTGCTTTATATTAGCTCTATAATACTTTTTTTATAGATTAGCATACCTGGACCTGCTCATTTTGTATTCTTCCTGATTAGATGGCAGGGCCTGACTGATTGCTGTGATTTAGATCCAACCGCAACCCCCATTATTCAGCTACCTCATTATGGCATCACATAAGAGGTTGTGTGTGCATTTGTGTGTGTGTGTGTGTGTGTGTGTGTGTGTGTGTGTGTGTGTGTGTGTGTGTGTGTGTGTGTGTGACTCTTTCTCTCTCTCCCCAAAAAGGGAGAGAGAGAAAGAGAGAGAGAGTTTAACGCAAACCTGATTATTGTTGCAAGGAGCAATCTGATCTGAGCAATCTGATACTGCACCACTTTGATTTATGTAATTATTTCTTTAGGTTTGATTGCAATTATCCTAGGCTTTTCTCTGCATGTTCTGATATCTGTATAAAACAGAAGTCAAAGAAATTAATCTGCACTGGTTGCTGATTAGATCTTCAAGATTGATAGACAATCTATTACTGTCATAGTGTTTTTAAAATTAATGTATGAATTTCATGACATGACATGAAGGCCTTGTAATTATAAATGGATCACAAATATTATGTTCCAAGATTCATCAGAAGATTTCAATACAGCTAAACCTTCAGTATACTGCTAATTTCTACTCAGTCACTCATGCAAATGATTGTTGACCATATTTGCATTAACAAGAGGAGAAACAAACTGGTTGTCCATGCTAAAATAAATAGTTGTTAAGACAAAGCCACTCTGGCAACAAAATGTGTTTATAGCTATTTCCTAGGTCTGACAGTGCAGGATTGCTTGTGAGCACTTAATTTTACCTTAGGTCTCATTACGGTTTCATGAAAACATTGTTTTGGCCCCCATTGGATAATAAATCATTTGTGCTTCTCGTCGTCCCTGACCTCTGGGTCACATTTTTATAGGCGGCTACTTCATCATCAAACAATCTGCTCTTAGGCTGCTCACAAAAGGCATGCAATAACTCGGGACAATTCGCCTGACCTTTCCACTGATCCCTGGAATCAAGTGCAATTGATTAAATAAACAGCCCCCCCCCTCTTTATTCCCACATTAAATGGATAAACCTGAGCAATGCAGAAACAAAGCACAACATTGTTAATCACAGTAGCCCGGCTTGGCCAGAAATTATGGGATGCATCTTGAAATCAGCTCAATAGTAGGGCCTTCTCTTCGCCTTCAGATGAATACGTAATATTCTAATGTCATGGATTGTGCGGTTCAGGTATTAACTGCAGTCTGATTACTCATTACACTTTATTGAAATGGAGCCTGAATGTGGTTACATAAAAGCTGGTAATAATTCGGTCACATCACTCTATTAAATATGTGCAGGCCAGTTCCATTAAATAACCAGAGAAATCACCCAGGGAAGATTCAGTGAATCTGAGGATAATGGATAAAAGTAAAAATGGATGAGATGTACTTTGTGCTTCTTCAACTAGTGTCATAAATGGAGAAGTGGAAGAGGGTCTCTGCTGAGTAACTATCTCAAAAGGATGAAAAAAAAGAAACAATTAAAATGGAAGGGATACGTGCTATTGGCAGATCAGAGTTCCCACAGAATATCAATATGATTTCTTCAATTCAATTTCAACCGAAATGCCACAGACACAACCCTCAACCTTTTCTATTGATGAACTGCTGTCGAGATGTTTGAGGGGGCTGCTGCTCACCGTTAATGTCATTCTTATTACGGAGGCGAAGGCATATCTGACCTTTTGACACTGGTCACATCTGGTCCAGCAGAACAGCAGGGATAAATCTAGCAAAACATAATGCCAGCACAGATCATCACAACTGATTCTCTGCTGTACCCATAAACCATGAAGTGCCCCCATCAATAAAATAGACTCCAACCCAACTGTATACACTTTACCTATTTTGCTTTTTATGGGCACATTGACGTTGAGTTCAAACACCTTCGTCATTCTATTTTCTTATATACTTTCTCCAATTTGTCATCAGTTTGCAGCACATGTACATGTACTTGTAGAATAAAATTGAAATCCATTGCTAATTTTCCTGTATGCAATGGCTGAGTGCTATGAGAACAGGGTACAATTATGCATTCCATATATATAGTGTCCTACTGTATATGTAAAAAATCAGGTTTCTAGGCCTAGGTAAGTAAAAGTCACTCCCTGCGATGTACAAGGTGGTGATGGCTGCTTTCTAGACAAAAGTAGGGTATGTGGGCTAATTCATCACTATAAACCAATTATGTGATAAGGAGGCGTTTGCCTTAATCTCATTGGTTGGAGTCAAGGAAGACTAAGTTTCATGGTGCTGTCCAGGTAACTACTCTGAGATAGAGAAAATGTTTTACATTGCAGGTATGCTCTGTTGACCATATAACTGGATTTTATCTTTTGAATACTCTGTCTCTGTCTCTGTCTATACTTTTGAATACTATGTTCTATTACTGCTAATATAACTCATTAGTGAATTAACAAGTTATACATTCAAGGTCAACCATGAACACATATTTTAGATAGAATAACCTTTCGAACCATGAGTGCTATGCGTTTAAAGACCCTTTTAAAATTCCAGATCTGTTAGTGCATCTGACAGGGTAGGCTATGTATCTCTCCACAAACCTGGTAATACTGGATGGCACTCAATAAACTGATTTAATTACACTGTATATACACACACACACACTCTGAAGTCGTGTCTGTCTTAGTCCAAGTCATGCAGAAAAGTGCTTGAGTGTGCAGTGTGCACAGTGTACCAAACCAAATCCATCTCCTATCCCAATAAGTACAGTGAAATTAAACCCGCCTTCGGCCATGACCCTCCAATCATAGGCAGTTTGGAAGGCATGGATGCTGAGCGCTCTTTCATGAATGAGCAGGAGCGGTTCCAGGACAGGAACTCTCCCGGGACCCATATGGCGACAGCGGGTAATCGCGGAGAGAAACATCACTTCGCGGATGCAAAGGGATATTAAAAACCCGGTATCTGTGGGATGTGGGAGGGCAAGTGTGTGGGTGTATAGCGCGCAGATGGAAACTGATTTTCTGACCATGGAATGAGACTGCCGAGCGCCTGGCGGACCTCAGAAACTCGTAATGATGCGCACGGAGAGGGGAAACCGCTCACCGGCGACTTCTGCAGAGTTGGCATCACCTCTGCTGCACGGACCCCTCTCAGAATCGGTTGGTCATCTGCTACATTATACACTGCGATGTTTGCCCTGAAGAGTATGGGCAGCTCGGGCGAGCAATCGAAGGAATGGCAACTTTTCATAACCACAAACAAGACATTCGGAGACTTGTACACAAACTCGTAGTCATGTTCTCTTTCGCTGTAGTGTGCGTCTATCTCTTCTACTTTCTTAACGGCTGCTGTAATTCGGACTTGGTAGAAAATCCAGATTTGAACAGTGTGAACAAACTGCTTCTGACAGGATGGTACGACGAGAGAAATAGAACATTTCCTCAAGTAACAACCTCCTCTTATGGGACGTTGGAAGACACCAGAGGCTCACCGGTGCTGGAAACTAACAGCACTGCAAAGGACTGGACAGCGACTCGGAGACTTCCACATGCACTCATCATAGGAGTCAAGAAGGGAGGCACAAGGGCTCTCTTGGAATTTTTGAGGCTGCACCCGGACATTCGCGCTCTTGGATCGGAGCCACATTTCTTCGACAGACATTACGCGCGCGGATTAGACTGGTACAGGTAATAATCACAGTTGTATACTACACGCGAGGTCACCTAGAAGTCATTCAAACTGATAATCATCATACGGAAATGTATACAACATATAGTCTACTGTGTGTCATCTACATTATTATTAGAGGGGGCTTAGGGTGAATGTGTGTCAATCAAAACATCAATATTCCAAATGCGTTTCTGTAGCTACTGTATAGTCTTAAGCACACTCCAAGTACGTTTCATTGTAGGCGAGATAGCCATCTGGCCCCCACAATCTGTGGAAGGCCTGGATAAGTTCTCAATGTTAATCATCTTTGGAGCTGCTGCCAGATGTTTGACAACTGCAGGGGACAGCCAACACTCTTGACATCCAGTGCTAGTTGAGCTTGGACTGTAATTTATTGACAGAGAGACTGTTCGTCTTTACACTGTATCTTTACCTCCATTGCCACTGTATGGCAATGCTCTCCCCAAGCTTAAAAGAGAAGGGGGTGGATTGGCAACATGAGACTGGAAGTTAGATGAATGCATTTCCATCATATGAAGGCAACAAACCACAACTGCAGGCAAAATATAAACAATTGTGTCATCCTGACTGAACAATGTATCTCTCATTAGGTCCTCTATTTGCTGAATTGGTATGGCACTATCAATACTGCTTAGACCCCCCTAGCTGTTTACACAGTGTGCTGTCTGTCAGTAGGAATGATTCTCATCTCTTAAGGATTTTTAATATTTTCATTGGCAAGATAAATCACAAAGCTCTCTAGAAAGACATCAGCTGTTCAAATAAAGCCATTTCAATAGATTTTATGCCTCATTTGCCATCATCGCCTAGAGAACGGTCCTGGGGCTAGGCGGAATCCAATTATTTACCTTTTAAGCTTGATTGATTGTTTGGTCAATTCACACTTAGTTATATTCCAACCAGATGAAAGAGGGACATCCTAAATATCACAGCACATGCATGCACACAGACACAAGCACACACACACACACACACACACACACACACACACACACACACACACACACACACACACACACTTGTTTAATGTGCAGTAAATTTTTTCCCCTACCCAAACAGCAAATCATGCAGCCACTAATGTCATTTTCCTCCTGATAGAATCCTGTATTGCATTTAATGCGTGTCTTTGCACCCCCCCCCCCCCCCCCCCTCGTATGTTAGTCTTGTAATGTCAAGCCAGCACAACCCTCCCTGGTGTCCCACTCAATGGAGCCCGGTGTGTTGGGTGTGAGCAGACTGTCCACACTCCAGGGCCAGATGGACAACACAGCACGACAGCCAGGGCTGTTGACATGACTGTGAGACCTGTCAATTGATCTTTAACCCAGGCCTCCTCTTCCTCGCCACATAATGATGTGTCGCGGGGACTTCATTTTGGGAGCGTCCCAGGGAGTGGCCCCAGATGCTAAGCACATGGAGGTCCAGGCCTGCCTGTCGTGGACCGTGTGGTCTCGTGAGCCGCGGAGGCTGAGGCCAGTGTTTGTGATGTTGTGGTCCTCTGAAGACAAATATGTGTTCCTCCCCATGCTGTTTTCAGTGTGTCAAACTTTGAAGAGAAGCTTAGAGGGGATTTTACACAGCAAATTCAATGTTGGGGGTGGTATGTGTTTGATAGTGTTTGAGTGTGCACAAGTATGTGTTTGGTATGTGTGTGTGTGTGCGTTAGGTAGGGGTGTGTGTGTGTGTGTGTGTGTAAATGGAAAGTTTTATCCAGATAGTGTTTCTTCAATTGATTGGCCCCAAGCTTGACCTTGAGTTGATGCAAGCATTAAACCAGTTATCTTAGGTCAGTGCAGATTACATTACAATTAGCAAGAGGCTTTATCCTGCCGTGGCATAATCCGCGTCGAGGCTTCGAGGTCATGTTTCTGCTCTGACTACTGTCACTTTCTCGAGAGGCGTCCGTTCGGCATAAATCCTCCCTTAGTGGAGCATGATATTGTGCCTTTCCATCAATATCCCACTGGGACGTGGCAGCTATGCTGGCGACATGGAGAGTAGAGGGGGCTGTATAGGAACACTGAGGACAAAAACTTAAAAACAGGACAGAAATAACAGGACACCTCATTTTTCCTTTAACCATTATTTCCTGCACCCAGACTGGGAGGTATAATCACTAAATTGTGTCCCCTTGCCTAAGGTGTGTTTTTTCTACCATTGGTGTGGCAAATAAAATGCTTCAATATATTGATCCAGAGCTACCGGTTGTGCTGAGGAGACTAACAGAGGAAAAAGGAGAGGAGATTCAGGTTTCTTTTGAGCCTTCGCCTTGTGATGTGATAGTGTACCTTAGTGTTTTTTTCTCCTTCTGCTACTAGCCGTCTTTCCTATAAATACTTCAAGGTCACTTGAAGGAAGCTGCAATGTGGTCAGTCGATGTTGCATCGGATGTCAAAACACGGCAAGCACAGCATTTGCAATTCATGAGGACGTCTTGGAAAAAAGGGAAAAGCTGGTGTTTAAATTCATGCTCATTGAAGCTGTTCTTCCTTTCTAGGGCTGAGGGGGTTAGGGGATTGACATTTAACATGGTGTGCGTATATGTATAAACACAGTGTTATAATTAGCATGCAAATGAATTAGATGTGGTTGTAAAATCCGCATGCCCTTCACCTATAGATGAATGCAGAGGAACTCAGTAGTTGAGTATCTCTAATGGGAATTGTTTTTGTCACTAAACTACTGTGATGGAACACAGCTGGCAGATCAAGTAGACAGTTTTTTTAGAATTTTATTAGGACTGATTAAAACATTTTAGTGTAGATTTCTAATGGAATGGTTTACTAATACTGTTTTGAAGAATTGTGCATAGCTATTACCATACAGAAGTTTCTGTTTTCTTAGTAATACACACTTGTACAAACTCTATGGGCTTATTCAAGTCAAGAAATACACCTTCACATGTAAACAAATCAGTACATATGTCTTGATTAAAAAATATTTGTTTTTAATTATTTGAGCTGGCTGAGTGAAACATAAGTGGCTGACATAAGTGGAAGTTGTCCAACAACTTATTTCCCTTATCTTATCTTACGGTCATGGCCACAACACCCAGCATTTTGCTGTAGGATGTTTATAAAGATGGCTTTGCCCATGCAGACCAGGTGTGTGGTGCAATGGTGATGGCGCTGTCTGCACTGTATTGTATGAAATCACCATAAGGCCTAGACGGTTTGTTTGTAATTCAGTCCTCATTAAGAGGCCCTGGGGAGGCGGGGGAGGGTGGGGTGGGTTGGGTGGTGTCTTTGGGGCAGCTCTGTGATGGATGTGTCCTGGAAGTGAACAGGGCACAGTTACAATTGACTAAGCCATTAATGACAGGCATGCCCAGAAATGGATGACTGGGTTAAATCCCCCCCCTCTCTCTCTCACACACACACACACACACATGCAGGACACATACATGTGTGTGCACACAGTGATGTGCTTGGCTATCAACTATTGTTTAACTGTATGTTATTGCTTAAATTTGTAACATGAGATACTTTGCTGTATTGATATCTTTTGCCATTATTTTAGAGTAATCATGTAGAGTATTACTTTAGAGTGCCATATAGAGCATCATTCTAAAGTATCATTTCAAATTCACTTTTCTTCATGTGTCTCAAATTACATTTTTTAACAGGCAAATATTTTCAACGGAAAAATTATTAAATTTTTCTTTATTAAATTTTACTTTCACATTTAATTCTACTATTTCACCTTTGTAAAAATGATTGCCTTTTGCTGTACGTTTCTCTTCCTTATTTAAAAGATCTATTCAGTTAAAACTCAGGCCACTAGAAAGACATATGGATTTTCCTGCAAGAAAAAAAAAAAAAACATTCAGGGCTTGCCTCCCATAGCAATGCAAAGTCATACATTTATACATAGAAATAGACTTTATATAAATTAAATATATATATATATATATATATATATATATATATATATTCCTCTTTCCCTGTGAAAATCTCATCAGTCTGCAGTGTTGGCTGGCCCAAGCAGGAGACAGGGTAATTGCCTCACATCTGTTTGTGCACAGCAAGCCACTGATGAGACTCCAGTGCGGCCCATCTAAAACCTCCACCTGCCACTACCCCACCCCCACCCCTCCACCCCACCCAGACCAGCTGAGGCTTCCACATTACCATACCCCCATCATAATCAATACCCTGGGCACCATTTGGTTTGCTCATGCTACCTCAGAGGGGCCCTGTCCAAAAAAAAAGGGGGGCTCAATTAGAGGCTAACTTGCGAGGCTACATCCTCTGAAGGGAAGCTAAGTGGATCCAACATGAAACAGGGGCAGGCAGACAGTGGAGGTTGCGCGGGGACACGAATGGAAGCGTGTTTTTCCGGCAGAGGCGTAAATTACGAATGCTCTCCAGTGAAATGTTTGCACATCTAATGAGAGTGATGTCATCTACAGTAGAAGAACTGTTTAGGGAGAACCTTGAGTGGAATAAGCACATTTTGTGGTGATGTTTATGTCCTCCAGCTTATTCAACTTTTGTGTGCTTAAATGTTTATTCCATTAAAAGTTTGTTGATTTTGTCCAACATAAAGTACAGTACATCATCAGTTGAAATGTAGGACCTTTGGAGGTACTGCTTACTGAAGTATCTGAGCATAAAGAGTTTAATTGTAGACCTGATTTAACTGGACATCATAGAATGGGAGGAGTGCTGCCTAATATGGCTACAGCCTCCGAGGGTCGTTGTATTAGCGTTAGCACTGCCATATTTGTTAGTGGCTAGATGAGTGTCCTGATGGACGTGGCCTAAACGAGTCTGTCTCGAGAGTTAATCTGAGGGAAGATCGCTAATGGACTTTTCTTTTGATCACCATTCTCGGCCTTGTCCTCCTCTCCTTTCATTCCAGGCTTTTATCTTTTCCACCTATTTGGGTCTGATGAATGTGAGCCTTTAGAGATTACCCAAATCGAGAGTGACCTGAAGAGTTAGTGCAGTACAGTGCATTAGGTCAGATGCTGTTCAGAACCCACACGCACACACACACACACACACACGCACAAACACACACAAACACACACAAACACACACACACACAGGCACACACACACACACACACACACACACTCACGCACACACACACAAACATATACACACACATACACACACACACACACACACACACACACACACACACACATGTGCACATACACACACACACACACACACACACACACACACACACACACACACACACACACACACACACACAGGTTACACTGCTTTAGAAATGGCTGAATGTGAATAATTAATGGCCTTTTTTCTAATAGACTGGCTGGCCCCATTATGGACATAGGTAAACTGGGAAGTCTTTAGGCTAAGTACTTTTCTCAGATGAAGTCATGGATAATGCAGTAGTGGTCGGGGAATTGACGTAGCCTCTCCACGGCACTATCGACGTGAGGTTTACAGGGCCGGTGTTGGAAATGGAGATCTTTGCCAGATAGGGGTCACAAAGAGCCTCTTGTCTATCCTCTGTTGTCCCCGACCTTTCAGTCCGTTCTGTCTAACTGCTTACTGGACTTAGGTCGGGCAGTATATCATTTCAGAAATGATTATCGTTAAGGTTCGTCCTTCTAGCTTGACTTACATTGGTGTTCTTTTTTTGACCAAAAAAAATCCTGAATCCAATACTTTTCTATTTTTCAAGTTTCTGTTTGCTGCATGTGCGGACATTTATGTTACAAAGACAAAAGGTTATTTCAGGCATACAGGAACCATATCTATCTGATTGTTACAGAAATACCTGTCTCAAAGAATTGTAACTTAAGTGTAACAATGTACTATAAGGTGTGTTGGTTATAAATTCATTACAGATTTGTCATGTTATGCAATAATTGATTGATGATTTCTTAACACTGAATGGTCAAGCTGAACGGAATCATTTGAAATATTGCATAAATCAGAATCAGAGCTGAAGTTATATTGAATGCTTCAAAATAAAGTTGAAATTTGACACTGTGATGTCCTTAACATCAACGATTCGTCTACATAGAGGACATCAACAATATTAGATTGCCTTTTCGTGTTGTTTAGCTGCACACTGTAAATTGACTTTGAAAACAATTGGTTGAGCATGCCTTCTAAATGTCTTCTTATTAAATCTGATCTGATAACTTTTACTTTTCATAACCTTTCAAGTGGGGTGTGCAACATCGTTATGATAACGTGTAAAATGTCAAGATGGAGGATGAGCATGCTGCAACATTTAGAAGACTTATTAGAGGTCCCAAAGTCTCAGCTTATCATTTCAGCACTAGTTTCCCTGACCTGTTTGGTCAGTCTTGGGTCCACTTGGGTCCAGCTCTGAAGATATTCGTTTTTTGTGCATCTTATATTATTCCTTACTTATATTGCAGTGGCTGCCGCTCCAGATGGTGGTAAAAATAATGCTTTTAATGTTTCACCAATAACCAGTTGCTGCAGGGAAGTGATTTATATCAGTGTATTTAATCAGCTGTAGACGGGAATATTTACGTAATGCAAGTCTTAACAGATGTACCCAACTAGCTATCAATTCACTGTAATGCCTTTGCACTACAATGGTTGTGGTAGGCACTATTTCTCAAAAAGCAGGAACCTATTTCACAGGTAGAGAGACATCTCCATTGGCGGTGTAATGGTGTGGCAGGGATGTGGAGTTTGTGTTCATATAGCCTAATGTGAAAATCCTGAGGTTTGCGGCTATGCTATCACCCCCTCTAAACCTAAAAAAGATTAAAACAGCACTACAACCCGGACCTCCCACCCCTGAAAGATGTCTTTGCTTGCTAAAACTCAACATGAATTTTAATGGATGCGACAGCTAAAATCTCCACCCTGGCCAGGGTTCAACCTTACAACTCCAGCCTGTAATAAGACAATCTCTAGTCAGCATTTCTCACCACCACAGCACTGGAATGACAATGATGGTCTGTTTTGTGTTTCCAGCTTCCCAAGGATGGGCTGGTCAAATACATAATGTTGTTCCGCTCTCTGGTCATGGTCAGGTAGAAATGTTATATTTTACAGGGACCGTTTTCAACTATCACCTTACATAAAGAACATTTAAAAGACATTTTGAGTCGTGATTGGGGATAGCAGTGCTACTTCTACTAAACAACACTATCACCTGTCCAATATCTCATCTACATTACTGATGCTTCACTTTATTATCTCACTGTATTATCTGGGTGAGTTTTGGGTCTGCGTGAATATTGAGCTGTTTCTTGTTTCTGGTTTGTGTGATGGGCACCAGGACTTCATGTGGTACCCCTACCTACCTACAACTTTGTTCTAAGCACGTTGTTCACGGCAGCCAGAGGACAACAGCACATGTGTGTCTGCTGTGTGTGTGTGTGTGTGTGTGTGTGTGTGTGGCCAGCTAGTCAGGCAGGTGGGGTGCAGGTGGGCCATTAGGAAGACTGGACCCCGCAGACTAACCACGGAGATAAATGAGTCCCATCTGGTGTCCTGCGTGTGTAGGAGTGGACGAGAGTGAGAGACAGAGAGAGAAGAGAGAGATAGAGAGACAGAGAGAGAAGAGAGAGATAGAGAGACAGAGAACAAAAGACAAAGAGAGAGGAGAGAGATACGTACGTTTCCATCTGTTTGAGCCTTGGTTGTGGGTGTCAGTCACCTGCTGTGATTGATGTGCTCCACGCATCTGCACGGCCGTCTCCATTACGCATGCACATTTAGATGCGCACTTAGAGTGAGCTCAGGAGGACCAAGCCCTGGCCTCATTTGGCCGGCCAATAAGTGACATAGCGCCACAGGAAATGTGGCATGCTGTTGGCCTGCAGGCCATCTGACCTGTCCATCGCTTGCAGTTCTGAGACTATCTGTTATCATCCCTCCCCCACTATGGATGCCGGAGGGTGTGGGGCTGTGATTTGGGCTCACTCAAGGGGGTAGCTGTGGCCAGTGGTTCTTTATTTGAGACCTAGCCATTAATGGGATGAATTATGGCTTCACTTTGGAAGTCTGGTGATCATATTAGATGTTCTATCATGGTAACGATGTGGGTGTCTCATGTGGGCTTTTGTTCTTTGTTGTAGGAGTATGATGCCGAAGGCCCTGGACGGGCAAATCGTCATGGAGAAGACTCCCCGTTACTTCGTCACCGAGGAGACGCCGGCCCGCATCTATGCAATGTCCCACGACATCAAGCTGATCGTGGTGGTGCGGGACCCCATCACGCGGGCGATCTCTGACTACACGCAGATCATCTCCAAGACGCCGGACGTGCCCAGCTTCGAGACGCTCACCTTCAAGAACGGGTCGTCGGCGTCGGCGGGGACAACGGGCCAGATCGACGCCCTGTGGAGCCCGCTGTGGATCGGCCTGTACGCCAAGCACCTGGAGCGTTGGCTCGCCTACTTCCCGCTCTCGCAGATCCACTTCGTCCACGGGGAGCGGCTCATCAGCGACCCGGCCGGCGAGCTGGGCCGCGTGCAGGACTTCCTGGGCCTTCAGCGCATCGTTACCGACAAGCACTTTTACTTCAACAAGACCAAGGGTTTCCCTTGCCTCAAGAAACCCGAGGGGAGCAGCAAACCTCACTGCTTGGGCAAGACCAAGGGACGGATCCACCCCCGGATCGACCCGACAGTCATCCAGAAGCTGCGGGAGTTCTATCAGCCCCACAACCTGCGGTTCTACCAAATGGCGGGGCAGGACTTTGGCTGGCAGTGACTGATTCTTTAATATCCTGGAATGGAACCCGCTTCTCCAAAATATTCATCTAATTTCTCGGCTGCATTTGTGGCTCCCGGCTGCAGCGACTGTGTGACTATAAACTGTTATTAGACGGGAGGATAATGGATAATTCAATGCCACTTGAGTGCTGGCCTCGAGATGGAAACTGAATTTTATGATTTTTAATATGTTTTGGATGCCGGGCTAAAGTGAGTCAAGTGTAATATCCTGAGACAGCACATTGTTTCCGAGCAGTGACAAATAGCTGTTGGCTGAAAGATTATCATTTTATTTTTCACCAGAGACCCGCGGTGCTGGCACCAAAGCTGTCACTAACAGAAACTAATCAGCGGTGCTTTCGTTCGCTGATGGATGGCATTCTCACTCCACTTCCTGCCGTTTGGCACAAGCTAAACGATTGCAAATGAAAAAGAAAAAAAATATGAACAAAAAAAGAGAAGAAACAGAAAATGGAAAAGATGACCAGGATCTGCTATGCTATGTCATAATTTCATTGTGGTGTTTTTTGCAAAACCACTGAGAGTATTATGTGCCGGAAGCCTTCTGTTCTGCAATGGGAGTGAAACCTTCATATTCACACATTCATTTTTTTTTATTCAAACTCTGTCTTTAGTGTTTCACCCTATCAGCCATAGTGGGTTCGGATTAAGATATGTTTTTAGGTTCAGATTAAGATATGTTTTTAGGTTCAGATTAAGATATGTTTTTAGGACTACATATGTACAGTGGCATAAACATGGAATAGAAACCAATCAGCAGCACATGCGCTATGCTTACGATGATGCACCAAGACATCATAAGGTTATGTGTTTAAATCATGCATTTGTCTCTGAAAACAACCACCCACTCAGCAGCCCTGGAAGCAGAACACCAAATGCACACAGTACCCGCGCTTCAAAATTTGGTTTTGTCCTATTTTGACTTTTTTAGCCTGTTTATTGTCTGGAATGAGAACAATGAACCAAATCAATCAAAATATGACAATGGAAAACAATAGGGCCTGCATATACTGTACAGCTACAAGGGAGAACAATTCAAACCCTCTTTTATGGATGGTGCAATTACAGCCCAGTATACTGTTAACATCTATAGATCTACAAATAAACCTGACAAGCTCTAGAGCCATTTGCCTGCATGATATTTGCACTAGCTTTGAGACATAGCCTCCAAGGAAGCAATTAAATTATTTTGAAACAATCAGTTGTGTTTGTAGCTGCTTGTGTGTGTTGCCTGTGCTATGGGAGTGTGATGCTGTGTGTGTATGTGGGCTCACTGATGGGGAGTTTGTGTAAGTGCGCCACCCTCTGGAAAAATCTGGTAATCACATTTTTTTTTTCAATTGCTAAGGTGGCTTGACAAAGTGTATAAAGATGCAATTTGTAAATAAATAAAACCAGTGGAGATCTGGTATGTTGACATGCAGAAGAGTTGGATGCGCACTATTAAACCATTGGATGCTGGTATTTATCATTAGGCTACAGCAATAAATTGAACAAAACGCATGCTTTGATGAAGATAATGATTAAAGATACAACTTTAAGTATAAGATGACAAAAACATTACCTGACCTGAGGTAATAAACCATGGCAAAAGAAGGCTGAAAACACATAATATTAAATGAAACCAGATTGAAAAGAAAATACAGCAGAAAGATGATACAGTAATAGCATCAATACAAATACACTACCAGTCAAAAGATGGGGTCATTTAGAAATTTCCATTCCACTCTATTATAAACAGAATAGCAGCTGAGATCGGTTGCATTTTGTTTTTTAATCAGGACAGCAGTTTTCAGATTACATGTGCTTACATAATAGCAAAAGGGTTCTTCAATGTTTTCTCAGTTAGCCTTTTAAAATGATCAGATTAGTAAACATAATGTGCCTTTGGAACATTGGATGAATGGTTGCTGATAATGGGCAATGTAGATATTGCATTAAAGATCAGCCATTTCCTTCAGTCGAGAACCCTTTTGCAATTACTTAAGCACATAATGTAATCTGAACACTGCTGCCCTGATCAAAAAAACAATGCAACTGATCTCAGCTGGTATTCTGTCTATAATTGTGTGGAATGGAAATGTCTAAGTAACCCCAAACTTTTGGTAGTGTTTATGTTTCCATGTAGTCTTTGATCTGGAGCCTGTACCGAATCACTGTGGCAGGAGAGAGAAATAGCGGTAGAGGCAGTTTCAGTACTTGGGTAAATATGGCACTTTGGAGACATCTAGAGGACATGCTGTTACTGTTCTTATAAGACTCATTTTTGTTTCATGGACCCAAAATATATTTTTAGCTGTAGAGCTGATTATCCCTGACAGGAATCTCACTCCAATTTATCACACATGGGAAGTTTGAGTGTCCCAAATGTGACAGATGTGCCACCATGAGGACATTTTAAATATGTGATTTTCACCATGAGGAACCGTTACCTAATGTTGCAACAAACAGACAAAATATGTCCAGGGGTTTGAAAGAGTAAAAATCCTGTGCTAAGCATGATATTCAAGTTTCCATGGGTTTGAGGAAGGAAGATGCAACATGCTTGTGAGTTTGAGTCATCAGACCACATTTTGCACTGACAATGAAAACCATATTTCATTTAATCCGCTCCCATTTTTTAGAATGTACTCTTCCAGTGATCAAGAAGCAAACACACACTTGAAGCAACAGCAGGTTTATTATCTGCTTTACAGAACAGTGTTTACAAATAAATAATCATTATCATACTTTTAACATTATACATTTCCTACATCTTAAATTATATTACCTTATCTAGCACGACAACTCCCTGTAAACAGTTTGTTTGGCAAAAATAACTCCTCAGTAATTCTTCATAAAATGATTTATGAATTTATTCAGGAAAAACTGTACTCATCCCCATGATTCAGCCTTATGGAGGTTGAAATATGTTGTCATGTCAGTGCTGACAAGAAAGGGATCCGATTCTCTAACAGAATCATACAGTAGATATCAAAATGTATATCTTTAATCTCCACCCAACACTCTGGGGTCCATATCTCACCCATGTGGATAGGTTGAACTTGGAGACACACAAAAAAATAAACCTGACGCAATGTTAGCCTGGGCAATGCTACAATCGTTGGAATTCAGCAACGGACAACTGTTCAAATTAGGCTTCAGATAAATCTTGATAGGCTTTTAAAATAAAAAAAGAAAGCTGTGGTAAAAAAATGTAGGCCTGCAAGCTCACAATAGCTTTTCGGTTCCAGACCTCTTCTCAGCCAAAGGCAAACTTTTGATATGCAATCGCATTGCATTGATATGCAATACGTAAATAAGCCCCAACCCCAAATAAAATAAATGGACACACCACTATCATATTAACCACTAATACAAACTAGTTTAATCATATATGTTTGACTGTGAAAAAGACCAAAAAAATCTTGTTTGTAGTAAAGTATGTCAAGGTCCTCAATTTAGCACTTAATTTAGCACTTTAGCACAATTTAGAACCTGAATTATGTTTTTGTTGGTTGTCATTTTCAATAGTGGGCACTAGGGGGAACTAGAGAACCTAACAACTCACTAAAGCAGAATATGGGATCCGATAGAAATAGACTAAATGCAGATAGAGATAGACTAAATGCAGATATAAACAGGGATTGGACAAAAAAAAGGAAATTGGAAAATTACATTTTTAGTCCCAATTGGAAAATAAATCTTATGTACCGGTATATGTACAGCAGACATCCTTCCTGTGTGTTTGCTTTTTTAATCTGTGCATCAGTAAATGTAAAACTGTAGCCTATGACCTTTCAGACTTCTAAAGACAAAAAACATTGTTGGAGCGCTGATGGCTGGGGCCTTGTTAACAAACTGCCGAGTAGATAAACGTTTCGAGATGAACTGTGTCTAAAAATGGCAAATCTCAATGGCAAATCATGTTTCCATTACTTTGCCCAACCCCTGTAACTGAGTTTCTGCACACTGGACAAGCAGGGCCCACTCAATCAGTAAGTATTATGGGTAACATGAACATATGTTTATCTGTCAATGATGTGCCTTATTGAGAGGTTATATATTATATATTAGGGTAAAGCTTAAGTCTAATTATCAGCAAAATGGTCCCCAAATATATCAAATGAACATGCTCAAAAGGCTTAAGATCCATGCAACTCTGCTCTCCATAACAACATCAATAGCCTCATAACATCTAGTATTCAAAAGAAATGAGTGATCTGTACAATGAGAAAAACAACATGTATTCCTATTGTGGTCTACTTTTTACCAAAATAAGTGACAAAAATAGTAACAAAGAACAAAAGGGCTTGAAATTACAAAAAGAAAAAATCACATACATGAAACATTGAAAGCTCATGAAGTGAATTCTAACCACCTTATTTGCAAGTATTTCAATATACGCCTTAATATGCCCTCTTAGGGTACACATTTGTGTGTTTAGCTCTAAAAGCAATTGCACTGACCAATCTGTCACAAACATCATAAATCACACAATTAGGTAACACAAGAAAAAACAAAACCGCACAGTATCAAGAAAGGATTAGCTTGTCTTTTGGCAGTTGAACCCGAGATAAAAAATGTTCTCTGATTTAAAATTAGACAAATTCAAAAGAGGACTTAGAGGAATTAGAATTAGTTACATTTGCATATTACAAAACATGCTCAGAGACTAAAGCTATCAATGATATTCATCATGCAGTTTGAAACGACTCTGAAAAGTAGATCAATATAACAAGCAAAGGCACTCAGCATGGTGACTGTAACTAAATACATTTTACACACAGCAGGACTCTTGCAGACTGAAGCTGAGGGCGCTGTAGGATTACTTATGATGGAAAACCATGCCTTTATTATTTGAATTTGAATAGGACAGGAATAACAATGGCTTTCATGTCGGAATGTCTGGTTTAGAGGGAAGCGTGAATCAGCAGTTAGCTAATGACTGAGCAGCAAGCTGACCCTCTACACTTAATACAGGATCATATCTATTGATATGGAAAGTAAATTGTGAAGATATTATTCACCATATTCTGTATTTTCACAGTATCAATGCATTTGAATTGATGCGATAAGGAAAACAAATAAATACATAAATGTCCAATAAGGTCAACTACTCCCATCTTTACACTGTGCATGTATGTGCATGATCAAAACAAACAAACAAACAGACAGAGATGACAGAAACTCACTGACAACACAGTCTTTTTTGGTCACAACATAGCCCATTTTCAAGAGAAAAGAGAGAGAGATCGAGATCAGATTTGTTTACTGTGAGAGAACAGGACACTCAGGCCTCTGCTGGCAGGCTGCAGTAGTTGGATGAGGAGAGTGGAGGTTGGTGCGGCGGACGAGGGAGGGAGGAATGGCAGCACTAGACACCCAGTGCAGGCCTCTTCTGTTTGAGGGGCGAAACCTCAGCAATACTCCTCCACCTGCTGCTGCTGGTGATGGTGGTGGTGGTGGTGGTGGTCGGGCAGATCGTTGAGGTCCAGGAAGACGGAGTTGTTGGAGAGCTTGCGTCCCGAGCTGGACAGGTCCAGGAGCTCCTCGGCGGTGGAGCTGGGGACGGAGCTGATGTACATGTCCCACACCTGGTCTGGAGACTCCAGGTCCAGCAGCTTCTGCTTGATCTTCAGGTTCTTCTCGATGTTCTTGCGTTTGTGCTTGAATTCCAGAATAGTCTTTGTATAGCGGTTGATGGTAGTCACGGAAGAGGCCATGCAGGCAGTGAAGGAGCTCCATGCTAGTCTGTCGAACAGAAACAAGAGAGTGCGTGATTAGTAAGGATATCTGCCTGGAAGTCAGCCCAAATTTGCCTCACCCACAAAATTTGAGGTCCGGAAATTCAGTCTCGCCTCACTCTATTAAAGCTGCAGTTGGCAAGATTTTTTAGATGATATTTACTGAAACCGACACTATGCTCCGACAGAACAACATAAATCAGCCTGTTTTAGAAAAAAACCTGCACTTCTACCTCCACCTAGTTATTTGTTTTGCAAAAATCCACAGCTCCCAGTTCTTCTGGTCCAATCAGAGCAGGGCTGTGTGAGATCTGACTGTCAATCACAGTCTGGTGCAGTCTGGTCCAGTCCCCTCAATCTGTCAGACTTGCCAACTGCAGCTTTAAGAAACCTCTAAGCCCGCACCAGAGCGGTTCAATACAGTGTACAATGATGGACAGATGAGCAAGGGTGCCTGGTCATTCATGTCACCTGAGTGCGCTTGAGTTGATATTGTTGGAAAAAGCCTGTCCCAAGAGAAGCTACATGTTTAGATTTCACTATCACGTCTGTTGTAGTCTACAAGTTAATCTGGAATCACAGTAAATACAAAAACCAATAACACCTTGCTCCATATCATAACACGCATTGCTTCAGAACTTGGAAAGATGGCTTTTAGCTACTCTGCCCCCTGGTATTGGAACCTCCTTCAATAATAAACCAAACTCTCCATTTACTTAAGACACTTAAGTCAGATGCACTGCATCGTTTCCAATAACCCTCTCCTCTTTTTTTCTCCCTTTGTTTTTGTCTACATGTATATAATTATGTATTTGTCTGTTGTTAAATGTAGCTCTTTTTGTTATTTAACCTATTGTTTGTTGTGTCTGGACCTGTCATTATTGTATTCTGTTGTCCTGTCTGGTCATTGTTGTATACCTTTCTGTTCTTGTTCTTAGTGTACTTTTTTAGTTTTGTGAACCAATGGCTCCCTTGAAAAAGAGATGCAATTTCTCATTGGGACTCTGGAACCGGTAAAAAAAGGATAAATACAATAAAATAAACAAGATATTGAGTGTGCAATAACTTTAAAAAACAAACAGAAAACAGCAATTGGGGCATTTGTCGAGAAGACAGATGTTTTTCTTCCCTATATTTACATATTTCGTTGCTCTGATTGGATAGGCTTATCCAATTGTGTGCAGAGTCCCATAATCACGTCCCAATGGAGCGGTAGCCTACCAGACTCAAATTCTGAATAGAATTGAGTCTGGCTACGTCAGGCTAAAGGATAACATTCTTACATGTATGTATTAGATATGCAAATAAAAACAGAATGTGATAATATACAAGTCTCTTAACCCATATTTAGCAGGAAAAAGGACATAGACAACATATAAAAAATATGTTAATTTTGAATTTGATGCAAGCAACATGTTTCAAAAAAAGTTGGGACGGCAGCATGTTTACCACTGTGCTGTTTCACCTCTTCATTTAACAAAATTCTGTAAATGTTTAAGGAACTGAGGAGACCAGTTGTTAAAGTTTTGAGAATGAAATATTGTCCCATTATAGAATTTCAAGAACAGTATGGGGTATTCTTAGTCATGTTTTTCATTCCATTATGCACCTAATTTGACAAATCTAGACTGCAGACAGGCCATTTTAGCACCTGGACTCTTAATCTATGGAGAAATACTCTTTATATGTGCATAATTCATTTTGACATTGTTTTTCTGAAATATTCACGGTCTTCCCTGGAAATGACATTGCCTGGATGGCAGTATATGTTGCTCAAAACCTGTATACATCATTCAGAATTGATTGTGCTTTGCCAAATGTGCAAGCCCATCCCCATGCTTTAGGCAGTGGTTCTTAACTGGTCTGGCTTTGGGACCCACTATTTCCCATGTTCATGAAGTCGCGACCCATATATTTTTTTAGCATTTAAGCCAACAGATAATGGTGAGCTACATTGTAAGACACGCAAAATGCCTGTAGCAGTGGCATAGCCACGAGGCACACCTTAATGATAATTTCTGGCTACGCCCATGGCCGTGGTGATGTTTGGCATTACATTTGTGAAGCCTTCAACTCCTGATCTCACCTTAAAACACTCAGCAGGTTTGTTTTTGACAAGGACGCTTTGTCCCTATGTGGCATTTTAGTTTTGATGGTTTCATGTTCTCATATGCCAGCAATTCACTGCATGCCACACTCTGGGGTTTCTGTCTCATTTTGTCTGATCTGAAAGGTCTGATATTAGATCTGATAAGGTAACATTTTAAATATTATTTTTTTTGAACCACAAGCTCCGCGACCCACCCAGAACAGTTCCGCGACCCACTTTTGGGTCCCGACCCACCAGTTACAGTAAGAAACACTGCTTTAGGCACTAATGCTCCTCCACACCGTCATAGATGTTGGGTTTTGAACTGAGCACTAAAACAAGTTGGATAGGTTGGATACTTGGATAGGCCCTCTCCTCTTTAGCGCAGATGAGTCCATGATTTCCAAAAGGAATGGCAAACTTTGATTGGTCTAACCACAGGACCTTTTTCCATGTTACCTCAGTCCATTTTAAACAAGCTTAGGCCCAGATAAGACGGTGGTATTTTCTGTATCATGTCTCAATAAAATTTTGGCTGTTACAATTTCGGCTGCAGTTTTTTAATTGAGTATCAAACTGTGCACATAGACAATGGTTATCAGAGGTTTTTCTAAGCCCATACAATGAAAGGTCTGGAAACAGGTTTGGTGTTGATGCAGTGCCATCTGAGGTCCAAAAGACCACGGCCATCCAATTTATTTTTCAGCTCTTTCCCTTGTTTGCAAAGATTTCTCTGGATTCTCTGAATGTTTTAATAATATTATATCCTGTAGATGGTGAACTCCCCAAATACCTCACAATTTCATATTGAGAAGCATTAAAATTACATTGTTTCATCATTTGTGCACACAGGTTTACACAGAGTGATGAATAACCCAACAGTACATCTTTATTTCTAAGAGACCCTGCCTCTCTGGGATGCTCTTTTTCATACCCAATCATGTTGCCAGTTACCCTAATTAGTTGTGAAATATTCCTCCTTTTGTTTTCTTTATCATTACACAACTTTTCCAGCATTTTGTTACCCCTGTCCCAACTTTTTTTGAAACATGTTGCTGGTATCACATTCAAAATTAACATACAATTTCCATGAAATAGTCAAATTTGTCATTTTCAACATTTGATATGTTGTCGATGTCCTTTTTGCAACTAAATATGAGTTTAAGAGACATTCTGTTTTTAGTCACATTTTACACAATGTTTTGGGGTTGGAATATAACAGTAGCCAGACTGGCAGCAAAATCGTTGAAAATAATAGCTTTGGCTTTAAAGTTTACAGACATAATATAATACTTAGAGTCCCATAATTTATTGATTTCTGATAGGACATGATCGGCGATATCCTTTACAAACCCCACTCTCACTCTTCATATAAATGAGACATTGAAAAACGATGGCAATCTTACATGTATGACCAGCTGTAGTCCCAGGTCTGTGGTTTCCAGTCTTCTGGGCCCAAACTGACGGTTAACTGGAATGCTGTTGTGTACATCATGTGGGCTACCATCCCAAGGAGGCCTAGAGAAAGGTCACCCAAGAGTGAAAGATATAGAGGGAAAATACACTTATAAATCCTCCTTACAAGGTCATTGTGAACAGATACATTACATATATGTTAATAAAATAAATTAAGTTTGAAAAGAGTTTCCCTGTTTATGTTAGGCTGTGTACAATATAAAATATCTAAAATCTGTGTTTCTCAGTTGTCACCACAAGGGGGCAAACTACACCAGGAAGCGACACAGAGGCTGAGACTTGCCTATAAATACTGAAATACTAAACAAAGGAGACACAGCCACAATATCACAAGTTTAGCTTGCAGTATGTAATACTTCACTGACTCTTCACAGCGGTAAACCAGTGTAAAATAAGCCAAGGTGAACCCCATTAGCTCATGCTTGCACAGATCCCAGGAGTGGAAGTAATTAATATCAGTCAGGACCGCAGGGTATACACACACTGTGGGAGTATATGTGTCAGGGTCACTGTGCTGTGTCAGTGTGATTTTATGTGTGTAAGTGTGTATGTGTGTGTGTGTGTGTGTGTGTGTGTGTGTGTATGTGTGTGTGTGTGTGTGTGTTTCAGAGAGAGAGAAAGAGAGAGAAAGAGAGAGGATAAGAGAATAAGAGAGCACTCGAGAGAGAGGGAGAGGATAAGAGAGTGAATGAGTGAGTGTCTCTGCCTTCCGTCCAGATGGCAAACTTATTCTCATCACACCACACTGCATCAACCAGCGAGACCTTGAGGGAGGAGAAGCAATGTCACACCACAGTGGATCGAAAAAGGAAAAAAAAAAAAAAAAAAAGCAGGAAGTAGAAAAAAAAAAGTTGAAGGAAAGAAAGGAGTTGAGGAAATTCAGGACAGATTAAAGATCTGTTATTTACAACCCGTCCCAGTCAATGTGTCAAACACTTCTCGCCGTGTCTGAGTCACAGTGTCTGACGACGGCAAAGTGCTGTCTCACTTCATTAAACACCAGCACAGCCTGAGCTGCTGTGGAATATTGGCGGGGCTGAAAAATATGACCCATATTTTGTAAATGGATGCCTTCAAATGCTGGAGGGGAAGGAGCCTAGAGGGAGGACTATCTGCAAGCAGAGGCTGTGCTGGAGACGGGGGAGAAAAAAAGTTACCTTTAGTTTTTTTTTTTGTAGACTGATCTGCATCCGGGCTGAGAGGGAATCTCATTTCAGCAGGATTCATCACAAAATAAATCATGAATGATAGTGAGAATGAGTCAGAGGGAGAGAGAGAGAGAGAGAGAGAGAGAGGGAGATAGAGAGAGAGAGAGAGGGAGGGTGAGAGAGAGACTGAGAGCGATCTCCATGACAATCCGATTACTTCATAAACCGCCAAAATCCCTGTATTGCACGAGCACCGTCCAGACAGAGCAAATAAACTATGGATTCCGCCTTAGTCTGCCCCGTTGTTGACAATGTATAACAATCAATTGTTTTCTAAATATAGTCACATCAAGTGACACAATCACATCAAGTGACATCAATTAACTAAATTCCGCTAAACCATACTCAAGAACAACCAGATCCATCTGCCTGGCCATCTACGTACAACATCAAATCCAATTCCAATCAATGTGTTGTGATGTGAAATGACAGAAGCCATTGCTCAGGCAGCAGGAACATTGGTCTAATAAAGCTGAGAGGCCACTGCCCTAACGTGCTGCCCAGTGGATGGAAAGTTCACAGAAGATGGATTGGTTGGCTTTTCTAAGCTATTATAATATGGTATTAGAAAATGAATACTGTATAAAAAGCACTGTATATATTCCAATCACAGCAATTGAACAGTGGAGATATTGACAAATAAAATGGCTTTAAATTTGGAATTGTCAAACTATACATTATTTAGCATACTGTATTTACATACAATAGTGCACTAGTACAATAGTGAGTTTTCAAACTTGAGGATCTTTTAGTGTTAGTTGGTATTACAGTCATTTTTGCACTGGTTATAATATTGTACTGTCAACTGTGTTAAGGGGCTCTAAGCGATGTTGTGTGGTTTCTAAGCTAAAACATTTTTTGTCACATTATACAGCAAACATCTCCTCACAATCCGCTAGCTGCCTGTCCCTATACACTGTAAAAAACGCAGTCTCTGTGGACAGACCAGGCTCCAAAAATGGCAACAAAAACAGCCTGGTCCAGTCTGGACCATGAAACATAACAAACTGTTCCAGCCAATCACCGATGAGATGCGTATTCAGGAGAGTTTCAGTTGTACGGGAGGGAGGGGCGAGATAGCTCTCTGTTTTGTTTGAACGTCAACAGAAGTGACGTTACCCAACATCGCTTCGAGCACCTTTAACATCCAGTGATATCAGCAATGCTACAACATTACAGAATAACTGTGTGCACTGTATGAATTCAAACATAACAAATATTACTGTATGAACTTATGAAGAGCAAAGGCAATGTGCGAGAGCTATGGTGTTTGTTCCAGCCAAGTCTCCCTGTTGTTCTTCTGCTTGACCTGCAGGCAGTTACTTATGACGATGACCTATATAATGTAAAAGGAGCAGAGATCATTGCTTTTTGTTTCTTAAGGGATATCATCCTCAGAGTATTAAATCGTGTGATGTTATATTGATGCCACCATGGCTCAAAAAAATGGAATAAATGGAATGGCAAAGTCAAGCCTGCAGCTACTGAGATAGCTGCAGATAGTTTTCCCCTGACGCCCCAAACACCACTATCTCTACAAACAGAACCTGATCTACTTGTGTGTCTGATGCTGGCTCTGTGCCTTTGTTCTGGTACATCACAATGAAATATAAATCCACAAAAAAATATAAACTAGAGAACTCAAGAGGGGTCATTGTTGGTAAAAATACTGTTTCATGTCAGACAAAGTAAATGTTTCACATTGTCCATGCTCTTATGTACATCATATTCTTTACTCACACTACAGTGTCAAAGTTACTAGCACAAACATTTCAAAGTTTATCAATGGCACCAAAAAAGCACGGGAACGATGATGTTACCTGATAGGACGGTGAATATGGCAGCGAAGGCGTTCAGCTTGAGGCCATCAATGACGCTGCCAAAATGGCACACCTCTATGGACATGAGAATGCCTCCTGTGGATAGCAGCAGGATGTATAGGCACTCGGCCACGATGCACAGCCACAGGACACCTGCAGAGAGACGGAGATGGAGAGATCAAAGGGTGAGAGAATGGATATCGATCCGCCATGTTTTTCTCTTTCTTTTTGGTGTTAGAAGTCTTGGAGGTTTATCAAGAGATGCTCAAAAGTTATGGCCATTCTGATCAAGGGTCTGATAACCTTATTCAAGTCCATTAGCACACTGCTCACATCTCTGCCACCTTAATGGTCCTCCTGGGTGTGGTGAGTGTGACAGAGGACAAACCAACCGATGGATCAAATCGGGACAAGGCCAAACAAGGGCCATCGTCAGCTCTCCTGACCATTCAGTTCAATGCATCACAGGTTAGTGGCCACACTTAGAGATTCTGGACAGGTCCTCTCCAAGTCCCACATTCCAATCTCCCATATATGATAGAAAGCATAATGCCACTCTTAGTGTTGTGCTATGTACGCTCAAGGCAGATCAATCACCTATAGTGCCCCATCTACTCAATGCACAACCCGAGTAATGCATCTGGCAATCGTAAATGTACTGGTCAGGTGAGCAGCCTAAAATAGATGGCAGCACACAATGCTTCAATTGATTTCATGACCAAAACGGTTGTTCAGTGTAATTCAGACAGGGTTTTTCAGTCCCAAATTACTGAAAGAGTAAATGTTATGATAATAAAAGAGTGTATGGAACAGAGAATGACAGGGGGGTGATGAGGGAAGAGCTCGACCAGGAGAGGCGAGACGCAGCGAGGAATTTGAGTGGATTTAAAGTGGATTAAAAGGAGGGATTCAAACGGCCAGGCCATTAGGAACACTGTCTGTCAGCCCATTTGAACAGGTGTTGAGTTCGGAGCTACAAGGGCATCTTTCTGCTCACTGCAAGTGAATTCTAATTAACCTACTGCATTGAGGCCCAGTAGTAAAACTGTACCTCATCTTGAAGGCAGACTTCATGGGGCCATTTTAGCACCCCCAGAGGGTCAATGAGGTTCATCTCACTGTGTAATGCCATTTCAGCTGAATGCAGCCGTGTCAGGTTAAAATGAGCCCCAGTCATCTCTGGCAACATGTTATGAATTGAGAATGAGTTTTCATTCAGTGACCATTCATTATTCTGAGGGTGGACTGTGACAAGAGACCGATAATGATCAGTTTCTAGCACCATTACATGGCAACGTAGAAGATGACAACAAAGGCAGTTTTGCCACAAAATTATATTCACACTGACAGCACTCAATGAAATCAATCGAATCAAATTGCATTGCAAACAAAATATTCATATTTGTATGCTGTGTTATTTGTGATGCTATGCTTCACAAGTTCATTTTCAGGATCATCATGTGTATTGGTAGGGGGAGCAATACAGTATCATCCTTCGCCAATCCTTTTGAGCTATCCTCAACAGAGGGATATCTGACCGCATGACCCATATTTAATACACCCTCTATGCATTCACTGTGTCTGCCTTTAATGTCCCTGGGTGTGATGGTATCCTTGTGAATAACCTACAAAAACAAAACAATAAAATTTTGTGAGGTGATAAATGCCTATGTGAGTAATGGAAGGAGAGATTTAAAGCATCAATATAACCTAAGCTTTTACAGTAACAACATAATAAAAAACCTACCTCTTTCATGGGGTGGCGCAATGTTCAGAAAACTTCTGCATTTTTCACCTGGAAATAATACAAAAACTCATTATCATCCAATAGCATCATACAGCACATGAGTATTTCCTTCACTGTAGCCTCTGGCATTAAATTGTGACAATGTGTTAACTTTCAAATCAAATTAGGCTATCATTAAAAATTAGGCTATTATTAAAAATCCTAATGACAAATACCTGATGTTGCATTACAGTTAGTTGTGAATGAGATTTTTTTTATCTGTCAGTAAAATAACCTTGATAAAAAAAAATAAGGTTAACATGTTTATCCAGTTACCCAAATAATACAGGTAAAGCATAAAAAACATGCCCTGAGTGGATGATTACATTGGTTAGTGCAATGTTGATCGTATTCTATATTTTGGGTGCGCAAGTATTGACGTGTAGGTTGGCAACAACAAACACGAAATTACGTTCTTACCGATCATGTTGACATTTTGCTCACAGGAAAACCAGATTCCGGAATGAAATTTCCTCATGACAAACTTATCCTCTCCAGTTTCCCAAATATACTGTACCAGGCGGGTATCGTTTAGGTTTGAGCTGTTAAACCTAATGCAGTACGACTGTTTCGAAGTAACTGGCCCCGTACAAAACGGCTTTACAACTTTCCGGGTTCCTTCGCACCAATAACTGGTAGTAAGTGCGGAAACAGCGAACAGAAGCGCAATGAAGTTCAAGGTGAGTGCAAGAGACGCTCGTCTCCGTCTGTCCATCCCCATATTGTTGAACAATAACTACAAAATATCAGATTCCAAATTGTGTGTTGTCAAACCTCGTTTAAACCTCCATAATCCAGCGTTTCGTCGTTAAAATCCTGTTTTGTTATGGTGCGTCTTGGTTTTTCATGCTCAGCGCGGAGATATGCTGCTTCCCTGCCTCCACAGATACACTACTCTAATTTTTTGTCCCTCGCCCCACTCGCCTGCACTCACTCCCGGTGATAGCTCCGTCATTCACCGAAGCGCACATACAACCCCGTAGTATTCACCTCTCCACCCCCCGCGCAAAATGTGCATCACCCAGAGCTGTCTATGGATAAAGGACGTTTAAAACAGGATGAATGTGTTGAAAGAGAGAAAAAGGATTGCAATCATGCAAGTGCTCATGTATCGAATGAATGCAATTCATTACAGGGTAATTATAAAGATATGGCATAATATTATGAACTGTGAATTTAAATCATGTAAGGGGCCTACTGTCAAGTGCACCCTCTTATTGAAAGTCAATCTCATTGCCTAAGGGTGCAAATCCTGGCCCTCTGACATTATTCTAAATGGGCCTTCCGAAGACTGATAATTTTAATTACATTCTTGGTACGAATGATTAAAAATATAATGGATACTGGAGAAACATTTGATTTTGTCCTGTGAGTGTAGGCTATGTCAGATATAAAACCCTTCTGTAATCTTCCCCTGTGCGAAAGTGCATACTGGACTATTCACAATGTAATGGCTGTTTTGTGTTTTCCACCCTTATGGAAACAATACAACATGTAGCCTACAGTAGCCTAAGACCCAGCAAGAGGTCCTCCCGTTACAGCGCTAGGAAGAAATCAGCAAATCGGCCTTGTACCTCCCTCCCACCGTAATTTATGAATTTATATCATGTGTGCGGATGGTCAAATCAATAGGCCTACAATGACAAGGGACTGACGAACTCCTGTCTCACAGCGTTAGGGATTCCCTTGACGCTAAAGTTAGCACTAGGCTACCGCAGCAGAAGCCCCTTTTCTCTGGACCTTCAGACAATAACGCTCAAAGGTGAAAATGAAGCTCTAGAAGAATAGTGATGTGTTACTAATGGCAACGAGACCACTCATACGCTAGCTTGCATAAAATGGTTTCATTAAGAAAATTAATGTCTGTAGGCCTAATGATTGCAAGACAGTGTCTGCCTCACTTTGATATTCAGGGTCATGGTTTATAAAAGCTCCATGTGGGCCCCCCCCCCCGGATAACCAAGTAGGCTATCCACTGCTGTGTATATATGGCTAGTTTTTACATAGGCTACAATGGGAGAAGAAAATCAATGATTGCTAAGGCTAAAATATTGTCTGTATGTACCCTTCATTGATTAAATCCCTCCCCTTGCTGCTAATATATTGTGGTTTCTGTGGCAAGAGTTGCCCTCCAACCAATATCCCTGTAAGCTTCTAGAAATAAGCAGCCTTTCAGAGGCATTTCTCCTTGAATTCAATATATCTGGTGGCCAGGGGTTGGTTGGGAAGGTCGGCAGAGTTTGACTGGCATGCTCAATATCATGGCAAATAATAGCTGAGTTTGGAGAATTACTCATACCCATCACCTTGAGCCCAGTCCAAGGACGTGGTTTGGGGCATGGCAGATGCTTACAGTTAGGTTTGTCGTTTGGCTTGACAGGAAGTATATTGCGCTGTATGACTAGTAATAATGAACATACAATCCATCTTCTGGACAATTCTGCCAGATTATGTTCCCTGTACACTACCCCCACAACCACCACCAGCAGCCCCCATAATGCAACAGAAAAACCCATGTTGTTGGTACATGATTGTTGGTATATGAGAAACAGGGTGTTGGATATGAACAGCAGAGTGAATACGAATACATCAATAATGAATAACAGTCATTAATCATCATCATATCTATTTTAGAGAGCAGCTGTTCTTTCCCCAACAAATTTGTACTCTACATCCAAATATCATTTGCACTTCATGAAATCAGAAGAGGTCATTTGTCTGGCCTAAGTCGTGACCATGTTATCAGATGAAGATCTGAGAGTGGGAGTGCTTGTGAAAGCAGAGAGGATATGCAAATGTTGTTGCTTGGTGACAAGGTTCTCCAGGCTCTCTGCCCTGTTTCCTGTGTGTTTCTGCTGTGTGTGTGTACATGCATTTGTGTGTGTGTGCGTGCAAGTGCGCGTGTGTGTGTGTCTGATAAAAGCTGAGTGGCTTTGAGAAATATGCTTTGAGGATGGCAGATGTTTGAGATGACAGATCCTTTTTCTCTGGATGCATTTGCATAATTACTCTTAGTCCACACAACAGCATCCGGCGTTACTAAAAGGTCCTCTTGCCCTGCCAGACAGTATCAGACCAACCATCAAGCTCTACACGTGTTTCAGACTGAGATTAATTGTATCAATGTTCTTTGAGTTCTCAGTTCATCTGTGGCTGCTATAGAAAAGTCATCCACAATACAATGGGCAAAGTTGAGAGTTATAAATGTAACCAAGGCAACATGATTGAATCTTAAACAACACTATAAGTGCTCTGCACACTTGTACATATTTTAAATCCCCTACAGGTATTTGGCTAAAATTTGGGAGCTTGAGAACCTATGCAACTCTAGCAATTGTTGCTTTTGACCTGCATTCTGTATTGGCTCTCAGCTGTTTAATGTTTGGCTCGTCTTACATGGTCTGACCCTTCAAGGAAAGGAATGTATTTGATCTTTCTGACAGGAATTATCCTCCTTTAGTTGTGGCTAAAGATAAAGAGTACAAAAAAGAAGAACGCGCACATCCAGATTCAAACAGGTGCTGGACCAGAATACTTCAGAAATAAAAAATGACGTTAGTCCGCACACTGAGAACTCCGTTTTAAAAGATTTTAATCACCACATGTGACGTTTCGGGCTGAATACCCTTCTTCATTCAGCCCGAAACGTCACATGTGGTGATTAAAATCTTTTAAAACGGAGTTCTCAGTGTGCAGACTAACGTCATTTTTTATTTCTAAAGATAAAGAGTGCCTTCTAACAGTTGAAACTGTCTGCTAACTATAGGCAAGGCAGTGGAAGGAAACAGGTAGAGTCTCAGAGGATGGCCAGGGTAGTAAACAATATTTATAAGTGGGACAGAGTTACTTTGCTGATTGGTGGACTGAGGCTATGTTTATATATCAGTAGATGGTTCATGGCTTCACTAATGAGGTTTATGAGAGTCCATATCCCTTCCCGTCATCCTATTACACACACGTCCTCACACATCTGTACACACACACACACACACACACACACACTGATATCAGTAAACAGACACAGCATGTGTCCACATGCATACACTACATAATCTAGTACTCATACACTTATTTTTTTCTCCTCTCTCTCTCTCACACACACACACACACAAACAAACAAACAACTTGACAAATAAGTGGGCGGGCCTTTGCGTGGGAAAGGCTGCGCTCTGTCTCCTCTCCTCTCTTGGGGCTTGTTTTAGTGCCCCCCCCCCCCCTCCTCCCTGCCACCTCCTCACAGTGTAGCAGAAGCACACAGCACCGCCGCTGTGTGAGATAAGTACTGACTCCACTAATGATACACACTAACACCAGCAGTCACACAATAGAGACCTGTAATTTACCTCAAGGGCAATTTGTGCTTGTTCTCTTTTTACCTCTTATGACAGGCTTGAGATGCTATTACAGCACACACCGAGGTATACCGTAAGATCAGACTCCAAAACCGAGCAACCTCCAGGAGGAGGGAAAGTTCCGGAAAGCTGGAATTTGTTTTGTCTGAGTGCAAAGCCTCACACAGGTTGATGTCACTCTCTGTGTAATTAGCCAACCTTTGTGTCTGGCTTTTCTTGGGTCTGATGAACTGAGCCCCGTGATGGAGAAAGTACATAATTTACTCGTTAGCTTTGTGCCTAATCGTAGGGTTTTTCTCAGGCATGGAAAGCTGGACTCATTACTCCATTCTGCGGGTCCTGTTATTGCAGAAGCTCATTACTGTGAACATTTCCATCCATCACACCCAAGGCAGGTTACTTACTGCGATTGCACCCCCCCCCCCCCCCCACACACACACACAGAAAAAAAGATGCGAATAATGAGAAAAGCATTTGCATGTAGGTAATGATTTCAATGGCTGTGTTTGTTTAAATAATACATGCTTCCACCATTGCCGGTTGTTTTGACTTCAGGAATCCAGCACATCTTTGATATTCACAACATAATATTCACAACATAATGATATTCTGAACTTAATTCAAAACACAACTTTTATTAACAGGTTTTATGAGTGTTATATTTAACGTAGAATAGTAATAGAGTAAATAATTTAGAGTTTTCCCCCATTGCCTCTGTGAGGTTTTCCAATCACAGGTTTAGGGCCCTATCATGACATTCTAAAGTGCATCGTCACTCGTCAAAAGTCTATTCAAAAGTGGAGCGCATGGCGTAACAAGGTGTTCCTAGGTCTTTTAATCAGTCATATGGGTGTGTTTGGGGCGTAACATCATTTTAAACCAATGAGAATGACATCTGTCATTCCCTTTAACGGCGCAACGCGCGATATGTCAAATAAATGCATCGGTATTTTGGCATTCAACGGCGCATTTGAAGGAGGCTGCTTGCAAGACCGTATGGAATAGTCATTCTTAAACCATGCTTTACTAAAACCTAGCATAGCCTTCACGCATTTGCACTCGTCTATTATTTGAACTCATTGGCAAAGTGAAACTAACTTCACCAAGGAGTCAGTCAACGACAAGACAGTTATATGCAGTTACTTTCACTATTGACTGACAATGGGTTACCATAGAAAACATAGGCTGGAAAAAGCAACACTTACCCTAATGTTGCTCAAATGACTAAATAAAACAACATTTATCCTGCAGAGGAGTTGCTTATATCTCGTGACAGTGCGTCTTCAGCTGTGCTCCATACTTGTCTCTCGCCTCTCCCCTAATCACTTTTAACCGTCATTACCAATTTGCAAATGATGGTGAATAACTACTCATCATGAGATGTACAGTATTTCGTAATATCTTTATTCTAATTATTTTTACCATTGTAATCGTGCAATTTGTAATGCTTTGCATGGACGTGCGCTGGTGTGCGTTCATGAATGATAGAAGGATGGTGCGTGCACCTGCCAATATGACTGTTGACATGCGCTCTTAAAATAGCATATGAACAACTCGCCATTGACTTCTGACCAGGTTTAGGTGGTGTATGATAGCGATTTTTAGACAATGCGCCAGGTCCCTCCCTAGGTTGTTAATTGCCACACCCCTGGGCGCAATGCTTAAAAAATAAAGGTGCAAAATAACGAATTCAACTTCGCGCCGGTGAATAACGAACTTTACGCCATGCGCTGGTGACCGAAAATACAGCCCTTAGTTTAAAGCAACTTTTGTTTTTGGCTGGTGTGAGCAGGCCGCAGGTGGCTGAACAGACCTCCCAATCACACTGTTGATGCACAGATGGGGATGAGAAACACCTCAGAATGTGTGCAGAGCAAAATCCACATCTCATTATACTGGCATGCAATCTATACTTTGAAAAGAGAGAGGAAACTACAGGGGGAAAAAACACAAAGTCTACAAATGACAAAACACATGAACAAACATCAAACACAAAAACACTGCTAGTCAGAATAAACATCTGCATAACTTTTTCCTTATTTAATTTATATTTCCTAGTGCTGAATAGACATCATGCTAAAAACTCTCATGAATACAATCACTGTATGAGTCAAATTCTGAAATCTTGCCAAACAGAGTTCTAGATAGATAGATAGATAGATAGATACTTTATTGATCCCCAGGGGAAATTCAAGTTCTATTCCGACTTACCCCATAGACACTGTTAGGGCCCTATTTTAATGGTCTGAAACGGAAGTGTCTTCGCGCAAAACGCAAGTGACTTTGTGGGCGGATCTTGGGCGCTGATGCTATTTTACCAGCGGGATATTGACTGTTACGCCCGACGCAAATCTAAAATGGGGTGGTCTGAAGTAGCTACATTAATCATGGGTGTGGTTTGGGCGTAACGTGCAATAAACCAATCAGAGCGTCATCTCACATTCCCTTTAACAACAGGCACGCTTGTTCCATAGCTGATTGCTATTATGGTGGCGTATTTGCTAGGCGCAGCCAGGAGCGTTCACAGCGCTATAATCACTGTTCAGTTGGGAACAGTTAGCTATTGATTTTTCCTCTTGACAAAATGTAATACAGAATTGTCACAAAGACATACTTTCCGATGTTTTGGGATCATTCTCACTGAATCACGAGGTTATGAATGCATGGTGATATATTTGCAATGTACAATGTAATCTAACATTACCTCTCTATAGACAATGCATATCTTCTGTCAGTTAATCTCTTCTCTCCCGTGCTGCCGCTGGGGCATTTGGGTTAAATGGCATCGGCATGCAGTTCAACATCACGTCTCCTTAAGTCCTCTAACATTTCCTAATTTATGTCATCAACACATCAGTGATTCGTGAAAATGTGTACGCTAGATTTATGCCTATTTTTTCACATGGACACCACACTGATTTCCCTCGAGTGGTAATATTTTTCTTTGAAATTATGTATGGTTTACAGAAATGGGAACTACATTGTATAGATGAGAGGAGCTAAGTGTGCGTTGCGCAGCACAGGCGGCCAAGCGGGCTTCGTTTAAGTTGACCTAACTTTCAACTCTGCACAGTATCCCATTAACTGCGTGACAGTAGACTATTTACAATATTTTCTGTAAAGCAGAGTTTGTAAACACGTTATCATCAACTTAATTCACGCACAACATTTATTTGAGCAGGAGAGAGAATAACAATGAATGGATGCAGCAACTACAGAAATTGTACAGAAATTGTAACCATACTTGCTGCTTTCTTGTACTATCTGTTGCTGGTTAACAGCACATGAAAAGCTGATTTAAGCTAATTCACTAACTCAAGACTTCAAGGCCATCATGGATAGGCTATAAAACGTTTTTTGAAAATAACGAAAGGATGGAGGGAACATAGCAAAGCTTGGTGCTTAAAACCTTACACAACGGTAAATTGGAATAAAACTAAAAGTAACTTTAGCCTTTATAGGGCTGTAGCCTATAAAGTTGTCCAGATTAATAGGTCGTAATTAGGCGTTGTTGTAAAGATATTGCATGTAGCTAGATGTTGTACTATATAGGCTACTAAATATTTAGGTCACCAATGCACGAACAAAACCGGGAAATGGACAAATATTATCAAGGCTTTGAATGTTTCCGTCTGTGCACGGAGGTGTCTGTAGATTGGTGTGCAACGCATTCATTCATGCAGGCCTGTGGTCATGCATGCGCCCTTAAAATAGCATCTGCATTTTCGCCACAGACTTTAGACCAGGGAGTTCCTGGTCTGTGGCGGAATTGTTTTCTGAAACTGCAAAATATCAACAGTGAACGTTTGCGCCGGAACACGCCCCGTCTTTTCGCTGAACCGCCCCCGTGGGCGCAATCGAATTCCCTAATTTACAGGCATGTACCTGTGGAGGGAAAATTCCAATATGCGCTGACTGCAAAATAGGAAAGACAAACGCGCGAGTATACAAAGTCAATTGCGCCCGCACGGAAGATAGAGCCCTTAGTGTGTATGGACAATACACTAGCCTATATCATTTTAAATAGCGAGTCTGTCAGCAGTTTATCACCCTCTAATAGCTAAACTGGACTTTTTCAATGGAAAACACATCTGAATGGTTGCATTTCCAATTCACAGCAAGCAGTCTCCAATCACATTACTCATCCTCTCATGTTGCCCCCTCCATGCATGGGTTGTGCTCCTGACATCCTATCACAATAGACCAACACTGAACATGAGATATTGCACATGAAATCATACATTTTGTTATGCTCTAATATCATAGTTTGTCTTGAAATGGTCCACTTAGATGTGTCTTAGAGGATCAAGATAAAAGGCATTTGTAATGTTTGTATTGTGGAAATTATAAATAGTATTCCTCCATCCCAAAGGCCATTGATAATGGAACGGCATTTAATCTGGTTGGGTATACAGACCTAACCAATTTCATTTTGTCTGTGCAGTTAGTGAGAAACTGCCCAATATTGCTGGAGCTGAAGGTTCAATAAGCAGTTAGTCACAGTCCACAATATTAAGTGGAACTCTGCAGTTAGGCATTGAGTCTGTGTTCTGCTATATTAATCCTGACATGTTCACTTACTTAATGAGATTAAACAAAGTCTGCCTTCATTCTCTTGACTGAATTTCAATGAAAATGTCTGCTCGATAAAAAATGCAAATTAAGTTTATTTAGCTTACTTAAGAAGGCCTTTATTTATTTTGAAGTCTTTTCACTATGTTGTTAACGAACATATGCAATTTCAATTGAAAGATCTCAGAGATACAGTCAAAGTGTGTTATTCTGATGTGCTATTAAGCTGAACTAACACTAAAAATATATAATTTTTTATTGCGCCAGCATAGTGTTGTCCTCCTGCGGCTACATCCTTTTGTGTTATGTATCTTGAAGATTCTAGGCCTACGTTTTTGGCGTCCTCTATCAGGTATGAAACATGAAAAACGTACCTGCATCTTCTATAATCATCTAATCATTAGATTAATCAATGCAAAACACAATGCCACCATAAAATTTTAACATAATTACATTGGGAAGGAGGAGGGAGTTGATGGGCTAGCGTACCTTGAGTACCCTCTTCTCTACTTTAAGGTAATTATGCTGTTTGTTAAAGATTCATGACAAGCATGATGATCATGCTGATGTATTGGCCACTTGACCAGCCTCTAAGAATAGTCTTTTTGACTGCCATGTATGCAGTAGCAGGACATACTTAAATAGGTCTACATTATGAGTTAGAGAGCCTAGATGAAACATTAGCTGAAACAGTGATACTAGAAAAATAGGAAGAGAAATGCAGAAGAAACTGAAGTTCCCTCACATCTTTACTATTCCTTTTGTCCCCCCAGTATCACCAGAGCAGTGCCTGTCATTTCTGCCTACTTGCAAGTTGCACCAAGTGCCTACATTACACCATTAGAGCACCTAGAACAACAGCAGGTAACTCTGCACAACATATTATTTAGTTGCAGCTGACAAGTTAATTTCAGAAGAGCCCATATACACCCACCATCTTCAAACCTAATGAGACTGCAAAATGGAATGGAATGTTTCCAAGAGCATCGTCACTATTTATCACAGGTTATTACAGCTCAAATGCAACCTGTTTTGTTACATCAGCGCCAACCCAAGTGATCTCCTTGTTTCAAGCTGACACAACATATCCCCACATAGAGGCTGACTGGGGAGTCACTCTACTCAACTTTGGGCTATTCTTAGGGGTTGAAGGAGAAAGCCACTGCCTGAGACGGGCGCCGTGTAAGCTATGCTATGCAAGTCGCCTCGGATTAGAGCCGCGGCTAAGCGAATAAATAATGCATCGTGCGCCCGCCGAGAGGAGAGGAGGAGAGGGTATGGGGGATAGAAGCGGCTCAGCGACAAGAGAGTGAGAGCCACCTGAAGATTGATTGACACCGCTCAGGGACGAGATAAGCATAGCATGCACCAGAGTAAGCTGTGTGGAACAGTGGGGCATAAGGGGAGAGTGGAATAAAACAGGCTAAGTTATCAAAAGCAAATCATGTTTAAGGCCCTCCACCTGTCTCACCACCCCTCCAAATGTTTAAGCAAAGTGGGGTGTGTGTGTAATTGATCTTCCCCCACCCCTCTCCTTTCCAATACTTTTGTTTCTTGTTTTGTCTGTCTGGGGAGTCTGATGGTAATACAGATTTGATTTTTGTCTGCATGTGTCAAGATTGAATTGTGACGGGAGAGATAACCTGTCAGTGTGGGGCTTAAGAGATGCCTGTAGAGGCTGACAGCAAGATGGAACAAAAAAGAAAAAAGAGAGAGCAAACACCAAGTGCCAGTGGACTGCATACTGATATAAAGTTGTGGAGAGTTTTGTAAGTGCTATAGTTTAAAATTCTAGTTAATGCTTAAAAAAATAGATACACTCGAAGCACCCAAGTAATCTTTCTCTTTTCTCACAAAACTATAAGTAAATTATAAGAATTGACTTAATTTACACTTAATTTAGAATACATTCCAATATTAATTTACTCAACAGTAAAGTCCAAAATCCCTAGTAGAACACACTATTACATAACCACCACGGTGGGAAAAATGACAAACAGAACTACCGTGCACACATTTTGTTTACATGGCGTCAGTGAATGCAGCACTCATGTGTAGTTGCTATCATGTCTGGAAAATTATAATGGCTTGGCTGGCCCACTTATGGGAGTCTGGGAGTCCATTTATTGATGAATTATATTCCCTCAGACACTTTAGGCATCAGACTCAGTAGGATGCATGCCATGCTGGCCTTTATTAATGATAGAAATTACCTTGGCAGGCCCAAAGTTTAGCGTGTCTGGCTCGACTGCTAGTGTCTGAACCGCTGCCCTTGTGTGCGAATGACATTTGTATAATACTGTGAGTGATAGCGCTTTTGTCCTTTATAACACATATGCAGCCAAGCCTGGCATGAGTTGGCAAGAAACAAGATAAAATGGCAGTGTCTCACGCCAAGGATTTATGTGGGTCAAGATCTAAACCAAATGCCAGAGGACTGTGGCCAGACATTGAACTGAAATGGAGTCATAATGCCAGGGACATCAACACAACATGAATGGAGCAAGAAAAAAGAGAGAAAGCAATTTACATCAGAGTATGCCTAGTGGAGGTCAAGTGTCAGCCGTCATCGTGTCATCGCCTGAAGAGGATTGGACAGAGTTGCTTGAACTCTTGGGCGGGAGAGAAGGGACCGAACCCCCCCCCAACACACAGACACCTCTCATCATGCTGCCACCCGGAACGTAGTCCATCACCATTCTGCCACCTGACCAGCGAGCAGAGGGGCGAAGGGGGCCCTACCAGCCCGTGCGCGCTCTCAATCACCGGAATGGAATGGGATCCCATGGCGCCGGTCATGTGTGGAGGCAAGGTGATTGCCTGGGACCTTTAATTTACCGCTCATCGGCACACGGGGGCTGGGGTCCATGCCACAGGGGGCGCCGGGGAGACCGCCGGTGGCGGTGTAATTTCAGCTAGAGCTCACGCCAGGGGCACACGCAAGCCTGGCAGCGAACATCGCACGCTCTTTGCTATCTCATCCTCCCCCTCACCACACCTCTCTTTCTCTTTCCCTGTGGTATAACGAATGGCATGTCTGTCAAACTTGGACAGGGGATTAGCGAAAAGCTAATTAAAGATCAAAGATCGCCTTCTGAGTTTAGCAGACTTATTAAAGTACAGATCTATAATGGTGAGGGGGGGGGGTGATGGCTGAAACTGTGATCGAAAATATTCCTGAGGTGGTGACCACCTCAAGGTATATACTGAGTACATTCATCATTTAAAATCTGAAAAATACATGAGGAAGTTTCAGAGAATACATTTTCTCCAGATTAGCATAGAGTTTGATTTTTTTGGCCATTCTGAGGTAGCTTTATATTTTTTTGATGGATACTGGGCCTTACAATGTACGTGAGGTGCCTGTCACTGCGCTTCGTGTCTCGATTAGGACAGCTGCAAAAAACATTGATGTCTCCGTTTCTCCTTCAGACAGTGCTCTCAACGGAAGGACTTTGAGCCTTCATTATCATTCCGCACTAGACCGGTGAAATTTGTCGGCACAAGAACCGGCCTGTTATGTGATTATAAATCCTTCCAGAGGCTTGCAGCTGCAGACTAATCTACACACACACACACACAAAGTCACACACACACACACACAAAGTCATACACACACATAGGTTCACCGCGTCTTTGGGAGCTGCTGCCTTCCTTTCAGAAGGAAAATGGGTCAAACTTGACTTGCAGTGGTCTTCGCCAAGATGTGAGATGAATATGTAGTGTGTCAGGGGCTGAAGACAAAAGATATTGAAGAGCACCATATCTGTGTTAATCTACCAGATGTCAAACTCAAGCACTTAGAGCAAACGGCTAGAACATAATGTATCTCAACCTTAATTTAAGTGTCAGTTGGCTGGAAAAATGGCAAACAAAAGATGACAAACGTGAGACAATTAACAATGTAAAGAACAAATCCAACTTCCACAAAACACGTCACAACCGTCTGATTTGGTCTTATAGAAATCCATTGCACGTGTTTCATGGAAACATAATCTGCATTCTAATGAAATCTCTGCCTCGACACAAACAACTGTCTCCATGACCTATGTCTTGGGTATAGTTGCATGTGGAGTCATTTCATGCCTATTTCAAACAGCCCAAGAACTTATTCCTCTTGTGAAAGTGATTAATATTGAATTGGGGTAGGCTAAACCCTTTGAATTTATGCACAAAAAAGGTGAAAATTCAGGTTTGGATCGAAAGCTTTCAAGAATGCAAAGAGAGGATTGTGAAGATGAATCACGAGTCTTAGGACCTGTTGGGTTTATCTGTCCTTATCTCCAAAACACACACCAATGCAAATCAAATTGTGAGGCTTAAGGGTCTCAGTGAATAAATAAACAAATAACCAAATATAAACTGAAAATCCAAAACATCTTTCAATGAACCTCTTCCGAGACCTGTCATCGTGGGTGGCACCATCCCACCCTGTGTTTCTTGCCGGCGAAGTAAGCACCACTCTTAAACCACTCCAAGATGCCCTCGACTTTCTCCCCGGAGCCTTTTCTTATAAAACTCTCGGAATGTTGGTGCAATCCATCTTCAATGGACGCAGACCTCGTCGATAGGAACGCTTTGCATGCACTGATTTATAAAGAACAAAAATAAAGAATAAAGTGTTCTTTATAGATCAGTGTTTGCATATGTTTCCTGTATGATGCGGTCATGCATCATAATGAGAAATCTCTATGTGGACTTTTTAAGTGTGCTCACATATGTATGCATGCCCCCCACACAGCGTTTTGTTTGTAGTTGTGTAGAATGGAGAATTTCCTGGAGGAATAGTGTATAGCCTAGGGGTAGGGTTTTAAACCGCCATCCACAGAGAATAATACATGTAATCTGGTTTCCGTCATTATTCATTTTTATTAATGAACATAGCATTTCTCCTTGACACCGCATGCACACATACATACATCAGGAACTGAATCTTTAGGGTTGTGCTGGTAGAGAATGTTCAATGCCCATGGCTGTACTTGGTTTAATTGCTTTTCCTATTGTACACTACATAATGGGGCCTGCCTCTGTTCCCGTAATACAAGGGAATCCCCCAGGATACAGTCATCATGGTGAAGGAAAGGCCTTTACATTTCATCTTGAAGGTATTGTACTCTATGCTGTACATTTGGTTAATTAGAAGTAAAAGCTTAAATTTGTCAGATTACTGTAGTTTACATCAGTATGTTTACATTAACACGGTCCCACTGTACACGGCAGTGTTTTTATCAAACTCTTTTAACCATAAAAAACAGCGTGGTATCGTCTGATATTCAATTCCGTTTTCTGGCTGACTGGAGGTCCATTTCATTCTCTGCCCAGCTGAAAGGTATGGTGAATGGTCTTAGGTATGCTCAGACCCCAGGTACGCCATGCACTAGACCCGTTACAGTTTGCATACCAGGAGAAAGTGGGCATGGACAATGCCATCACTTATCTTATACAAAGGACACATTCCCACCTAGACAAGGGGAAAAGTGCTGTGAGAATCATGTTCTTTGATTTCTCAAGTGCTTTTAACACCATCCAGCCCCTCAGATTGGGAGACAAGCTCTTGCAGATGGGTGTGGATGCTCACCTGGTAACCTGGATTACAGATTACCTGACCGAGCGACCACAGTTCGTCAGACTGAAGAACTGTCTCTCTGACACTGTGATCTGCAGCACCGGAGCGCCACAGGGAACTGTGCTCTCTCCAGTCCTGTTCACCCTGTACACATCTGACTTCTGCTACAACACCGAGTCATGCCACATGCAGAAGTTTTCTGATGATACTGCAATTGTGGGGTGTATCAGGAACGGGCAGGAGGAGGAGTACAGGAGCCTGGTGGAGGACTTTGTGCAATGGTGCAAACTCAATCATCTTCAACTTAACACTTCAAAGACCAAGGAGATGGTGGTGGATTTCCGCAGGTCTAAGCCCACTCTGCTACCAGTCCACATTGATGGGGTCAATGTGGAGGTGGTTAGCACCTACAAGTGTCTGGGTCTCCACCTGGACAATAAACTGGACTGGTCAGCCAACACTGATGCACTCTACAAGAAAGGGCAGAGCAGGCTGTACTTCCTGAGGAGGCTGCAGTCCTTCAATGTGTGCAGTAAGCTCCTCAGGATGTTCTACCAGTCTGTTGTTGCCAGCGTCCTCTTCTATGCAGTAGTATGCTGGGGAGGAAGCACAAGGAATAAGGATGCGGGGCGAATTGACAGGCTGGTAAGGAAAGCTGGCTCTGTAGTGGGAGCTGAGTCACTTCACTATCTGATAAAAGGACCCTGAACAAACTGATCAACATCTTGGACAATGAGTGTCACCCACTCCACAGCACTATTGTTAAGCAGAAGAGCCTGATCAGCTGGAGACTTTGCTCACTGCCTTGCACAACTGACAGACTGAGAAAGTCATTTGTCCCCAGGGCCATTGAACTGTTCAATGCCTCACTTAAGGGAAGAGGAGAGATAGACTTCTCTGCATAGTCTGTCTGCCTCTTCACCCCCTCCATGTTTGGATACTGTCTGTCCACTAGCCACTTTTACCACTGTCTTTATGCCTCACTGTTTGCGTGCTATATTAGCACATATGCATAACTCCCCCCTCCATGCCACAGCCGAACTGTGGCCACACTTATACATTTTCTTTAAATAGTTAAATATATAGATATAGACTTTACTTTATTTCTGCATTGTTGCACTGTTGGACTTACTCATTTGCACTATCACCATGACCACTATCACCATTGCACTACCACCATGACACTCATTCACACAGAGCACCTTACCATACCTTACTATGCACAGAGAATCACAGGCTCAGTCCCTGCCTCAGTCATTGCAAGCGCCTCTGATTGATTAATCACCACTATGTGGATACTGTTTGATTTTAATTGAATTGATTTAGATGAAGTGTTAGTTAGTATAATTGTTATTTTAGTATATTTAGCATATTCTTTATCTTCTACTGTCCTTATTGCTCAGTTGTGTTTTTATATCATATACTTTAATTACTCTTTCTGCTGTTAAAGAATGTGTTTGTGTTGTCTGTATGCTGCTGAGACCTTGAATTTCCCCTGGGGATTAATAAAGTATCTATCTATCTATCTATCGAAAGTCCGGGATAGAAATGGCTGCCCGCTGAGATCCTGCAAAGTGCTTGAGCGTATCCCCTGTGGCTGTTCCGCCTCTACCTAACAGGGAACGCGAAGCCCTCTGCGAAGCGTTCATTTGGGTGAGAGGCCCATCCAGTGGAGTTCAACAACAAACAGCAAAGAGTGATCCATATCCAACCTCTGCAGGTTCTGTGAGAGTGAACATGTTCTGCTTGCCTGATGAATTTCGCCAGCCACAGCCTGTGCCATCATTTACCCAGAAAAAAAGCAATTTATCTGTAATGGAATTAGGCGGCTCTGTAAATATACACAGGGAGATTGGATTGGGTGGACCTCATTCAGGGGTGCAAATACATGCAGCCAAATTAAGTTTGTTTGGTACAAATCAATTTGATGTGTTGTAATTAGTTTCCGACCAAACAGCACTGCTTGTATAAAGTGGCAATATGACATTGTTTGTGGGCTTTGATGCTATACACCTTTCCTCAGTTGTTGAGTAAGCACCTGACCTTAAAAGAGATACAATGAAATTCTGCAAAACAGGATTATTGTGTAATGTGATTTCCTTCATTCAGGCAGTACTGACATAGTGGAGTAGAATGTATTGTGCTAACACTTACATTTATCCACAAATGCTCATCTACATAAAAGCCCACTGAATTCTCCTGTGCTGATGCAGGTCTCGGGCTGAGACGACACACTGACCCGAGCTGTGAATTTTTTTAAGTACATTAACTCGGGAAGTCACTAAAGCCCTGCGGGTGTAAACAGATTATCACTCTGAGAGAGGAACATTGAAGTAAAAAAAGAAAAATATCCAAACAAACCCCTTCCCCCGTAAAAAGGAGACATTGAAAGAAAAAACAACTATTCATGTAAGTGCTTCTTGTAGTGTAGCAATTTTACTTGAATCAGAGGGGCCTCCCCAGATGACCTTTGACCTCAGACCATGTGCCACCACACTCTGGAGATGTAGCCAGATGTCAAGAAGAGAAGGGCTCCGGAACAATTGGAGATGACAGCTCATTCATCATTCCGGAAGAATCCGTTCCGCTGAACTGCTCACATTTTGTTTCTCTGCAATATGTCCCGCATTGTTAATTAAAAATGGAAAGTGATAAACAGAGCAAATGGTTTTTCTAAGTTAGGGGCTCATTAAAAAGTAGTCTTTTAAAACAGCTTTTCATTTGTTTTTTTTTAGGGTTGAGGGAATGAAAGGGGTTTTATGGGAGGTGGGTGTTTGTTTACTATTTGGACTTCTTTAGTTAATGAAAATTAAAGTTTTATAAGTGTTGGATAATTGCACTGCACACATGGATTGGCAAGGGTGTCCTCATCTGTGCATCTCAGTCTTTTAAAGATGACAGAATCGATTAACAGAGTATTTTGCTTTGTTTTCTGATAATGCATAGAAGGTATACAATTTTGGTCTGTCAAAAACATGCTCAGATACTATTTCACAAGCCCATTTACAACCCTAAAATTAGGCTGGGGAATAAAATGGCCCCCTCATGCTTATCTGGCACCCACATGAATAATTGAGTGAGCTATACGCTGACTGGATGACTTGCAGCCAGACCGTTCACAATAGGTTCCAGCAACGTTTACCTGAATTTCTAACTTGAAGTGGTGCAAACACAAAGTGTGTGTGTGTGTGTGTGGGGGGTACAGTCTGTATTAGTCTCACACACATTGATCTGTTTTTGTTCATATTAATTAAAAATGGAAAGTGTGGGGTGGGGGTGGGGGTACAGTCTGTATTCGGCTCACACACATTGATCTGTTTTTGTTCATATTCACTTGTTTTTTAGTGGTCATTTCAAAGTCTGAGTTTTGCATTTGAAGGAGGAAACCACCATGTTTTCCAATTGCATCTGAAGGAGGAAACCACCATGTTTCCAATTCACGGTTGCATGGTTTTTAATCATATGTCATCTTTAATACTTTCCATATATTTTGCATGCATGACCACTACAAAGCAATTGCATAGTATTACAGTCAGGAAAAACTGCACACTGATCTGAGAAGGCTGTGGAAGCGTCAGTTGATTAGTGGGCGTTGACGCGCCAGGGTTTGAAAATGGGAAACAGGTGATTGATTGAGAGAGGCACGTTTTCCCATGTGAGTTTGTAAGACAAACTTGAGGTGAAGAATACCTGGAGCTTGTGCTGGCCACTCACCTGGAGTAACGGCTCCCACACACAGTTGCGTGCGTTGCAGTGCTGGAGACGCATCCCGTTCACTTTACATGGGCTTACGCCATCCGTTGCCGAACTGAATTGTGGGTCCGTTGCGTCGCGTTGCTCCCGTCGCTCGTGTTGAGAAGTTCAACTTTTGCTGCTCCGACGGACAACAACAGATGGCACCAGCCAATCAAATTACGGTTATACCTTAAGTCATTTGCATAGCTAACGTCGGGAACATCCACTGGCATGTGTTGACGGAACGCAACTGTGTGTGGAAGCCGTAACGGTGCTGATCCACTAGCACTACACCACATACGTGTGGTGTAGCGCTACCTCCCCGTGTGTGGGCGTTTCGTTTAAAATGTCAGTTTGCAGCTCAGTCAGTTCGTTTTAACTTGACTTAAGTGTTGGACCACCAATGGACCACCAATTTAGGCATGTACTTAACAGTATACAACACATTAATAGCCTATACAAACTATGCAAGCCATTTCGAAATCTTGTTTTATTTAAACTACTCAATGCAATCTCAAATCCTCACCAGAAACACCAACAGTCAATGTATTTCTCCAAATCCTTTGTTTTTTTTATGGACTTCTAGGTGGTCGTGGAAGAGATCGTTAAAACATTAACTTGTCTTGTAAGCGGAACCAAAGTTTCACAGACACCGTTGTGGTAGAACAAAGGACCTACAACCTCGTGCTTTCATTGGATAGTTGCGTCGCGTTCAACGGATTCATTTGCATAAAGATGGGTATCGGCCAGCTTTTTGACACGCAACATTTTTTCCAATGCAGCGCTGCCTTTCCAGAATGCTTTGCGGGTGCGTTAAAGTCGATTGACGTCACCCATAGGAATAGAGTGGAATGCGACATGACAAAATGTTGTGTAGTACTAGTGGATCACCACCGTAAGGATTGGGTTATCCCTGTAAAATATAACGCTCCTGGCCTTCTTATTAGTCGCAACCCTCAGTTCATAAACACTGACCTAGCTTTCAAGTTCACGTTTTGCACATACACCGCAGGGCAAGTTTAACATTATAATCCAGGTCCTAACTAGCGGTTAATTTCAGAATCCCTAGACATTCAACGTAGCAGGTAAGTTGGCTAGCTTTGTAACCCTTTTGTTTGTTTTGTTTGGCAAAGATAGTGTCTTGGAAATGTTCGGGTCTTGAAAGGGGTGCACTTAGCATAGGGTGAATTCGGGTAATCAGGGACATTGGGTAATGTAGTGGGACACTTAAGCTTCGGCGTGTTTAATTCCTGTTCTAACAAAATGTAGTCAGTCATCAAAACTCTTACTGTAAGTCATGTGACTGAAATGGCATGACTTTATGAGGTCACAGAAATGTGCAGGGTAGTGTCTTTCAGAAGCTCCCCCATGGAATGGTACGGCAAGGTCAAAGACATAGCCTACGATTTTTACTAGATTAATGTTAAGGATGTAAATCTGTCATAAAATAAAACAAGGTTCTTATTGTTATTGATTTATGTTTGTTGGTGATATGTTCAAGAGACAATATATATGCACCAGTGTGTTGAAAATCAGTTTTAATTTATTGTTTAAAGAAATTTTTTTGGCTGTCCCACTTTATCAAATGTGTTTGATAATGTGGGACAGCATGTTTTGGGTAATCTGGGAGTGGGACAATCAATTAAAGTGTTTAAATTAGGGGACGTCATGAAGTTGCAGTAGTATAAACTAAAGCATGTAATTTATGGATTGCAGCTATCAGACATTGTCTAACAGTCTGTTACTGTCTTTATACTAAAAGTCTGGTTAGTGCTAGCTAGCTAGCTTTTCCTATTATAAATTAGCATCATAAACAAAATATATTCCATTGGATTTAAATGTCCCAGATTAGCAAACTACCTGTCCCAAATTATCAAATTCTTGCCATTTTTGTTTTTTTTGGTGCAAGTAACTAGCCTTGCTAACGTCATACCCTCATCTCAAATGAGACAGGGTCTGGGAACTAGGCATTCATTTTCTCGTATTTGAAATTTGGTTTACGAATGCTTAGAGCCGTTTATTGGGCGCTACGAATGTCTATCAAATGCGTCTGTACGTGGCTCATAACGGCTACCCCATACAAAAATGTGATATATGGCAATATATGAACATATATGTCAAATAACAGGGACTTTTACTTATATGGACATATATGTGATTCAATTATTTATGTCAAACATATATTCAAAGCTATATGTCCATACATGCATACAAAATATTTTAATTTCCCATATAAGATGCTATATCTTCATAAACTAGATCCAATTATTTGTTTTCCAAATATATGGAGAAGTTTATGTGTGAATATGTGACAGACTTATATGTAGTCTCTATATATGGTGGCTTACATATCCATACACTAGATTCCACTACTTATTTTCTAAATATATGGAGAACTTTATGTGTGAATATGTGGCAGACATATTTGTAGTCTTCATATATGGTGGCATACATATCCATACACTTGATTCCATTACTTATTAAATGGAGAACAGTGTGAATTTGTTTATGTCTTGGCGTCACAGGTATGATGTCGACTATGCTGCTCAGCATCTTTTGCCTTATGTGTCAATGTTTTGTGTGGAGCACTTTGGGTTGCACTATATGCATACAAAAAATGTGTGAGGCCACAGCTACTTTAAATATAACGGATGCTTATCTCATCTTGATATGCGCATGCGCACACAGCAATACCCATCCCCCACCCTTGACTGACTTTTGAAATCCAACCCATGGTGACTTCAACCGTCACTTTTCTGTCCTGTCATGCATCTGACTGTGTAAGCTGTACAAACTCTGCTGTCATCATATCCAAGGTAAGAAGGCCTTTAGTAAACAGGAATTAGTTAGAAAAATATTGTTTTTATAATGTAATGTTAACCAAATCCGTTTGTTAACAGTATAACCATCATGTTAGAATTAGCTAACGTTAATGTTATCAATTAGCTATCGATAACGTTAGCGAGCTAATATTGCTAACGTTAGCGATGTTAGCTGTTAATGTTAACTTTTCCATTAACTAACTTTACCATTATGTGAAATATCTAGAATGGTAGTTAACATCATATCCAACAAAAAGCCTGTCTGAGATGTCGTTATGAATATAAGTTTTAGTTTGAATGAAATATCAGGTACGTAAGTTAGCTAGCAGCTAACCTAGCTATAACTTACATTTAAAGTGGCTGCTAATAACCATGCAGGCTAACGTGAACATTAGTAGGCCTAAATGGATCTTTAGTTTGTGAAGGGTAGTGTTAAGCCATCCTTACAACAGAAGATTTTGACAAGATCTGGGAAAGATTCTTGAAAGATAGTGGTTAGGTTGTAAAGTAGTAATAAGATCTGTAAGGTAGTAGGTATGCAAAGTAACTGTAAGTAATTTGTAAGTAAACTAGATGTACCGCAGAGCGGTACAAAATATGACCGCCGCCCAGTCCAGCACATTTTTTCCACAAAAAGAAATCACGCTGAAAGGCCTATATGATTCTAACTGTCTCACTAAATTGCATTATCCACACTCAATTCTCACTGGTATCTGCTAGACAACAAGTACCAAAACATGATTAGTTCATAGATTTCACATGTAAAATTCATTTTATACAACCCCACCTCCATCTTGCCTGTTTATAATTCTGAGAAATTCTTGATTGTTTGTGTTATGTTTATGTTATGTGTGTGTGTGTGTGTGAGTGTGTGTTTGTGCCTGCGTATGTGCCTGTGCATGCAAGCGTACATATGTCTACTGTGTGAGTATGTGTCATACGTATGATTACTGTGAATGTATGTGTGTGTGTGTGTGTATCTGTGCACATGAAATGGGTTAACATGACCCCTGGAGGCAAACATACAGAAAAAAATGGTCATCCTAGGCCCTACAGTTCTCAAGATATTCACAGAGAACTGTGTCTGCCCTACCCTCCTTTCGGGGGGTCCAGTCCAGCGGGGGGGCTACAGATCAAAACGAAAAATGACGGTTCCATGCTATCCATGTGGGGGTACATGCCCACCAAGTTTTGTGTACCCCGGTCTTTCAGTGTCCCGGGAATCCTTGTTGGTGTACGTCACTAAATGTACACATAAATTATTTTATTGTAAGGCCCCCCATGAACGAAAGTACACAAAACTTGGCATGCATTCGGAGGGTGTCATAATGATCCTACACTTTTAATTTCGTGCAGTTTTGACCTTGTCAGCCAGAGATATTGTGATGAAAACACCTAATTTTTTGCTTTTTCATTTTTAACTAGGTGGCGCTATACATAAAATAAGTGGTAATGGGATGGGTTGACATGCCCCCTTAAGACCAACATACATAAAAAAGGTGGACCTCCTAGGCCCTACGGTTATCGAGATATTCACAGAAAACTGTCTCCGGCCACCTACAGGCCAGTTGGTGTATAGTAACATAAATGAATTTATTGTGTGGCCCCCCATGAACGGAATTCCACGAAACTTGGCGTGCATACAGAGGGTGTCATAATGATCCTACACTTCCAATTTTGTACAGTTTTGACTTTGTTAGGTCACAGATACCTTCAATTACAACACCTCATTTTTACTTTTTTGTGTTTAACTAGGTGGCGCTATACATGAAATGAGTAGTTATGGAATGGGTTGACATGGCCCCTTGAGATCAACATACAAAAAAAAAAATGGTCCTCCTAAACCCTACGGTTTTCGAGATATTCACAGAAAACTGTGTCTGCCCTACCCTCCTTTCGGGGGGTCCAGTCCAGCGGGGGGGCTACAGATCAAAACGAAAAACGATGGTTCCATGCTATCCATGTGGGGTTACATGCCCACCAAGTTTCGTGTACCCCGGTCTTTCAGTGTCCCGGGAATCATTGACAGAAATTTGGGCATGCGAAAAAGAAAAAAAAAAAAAAAAAAAATCTGACTAAACCTATATGACCGCCGCTTCGCTGCGCGGCGGTCATAATAAGTACGCAGTACAGCAGTAACGTTTCATTCATTCTCCATGTATTCTTCTTCTCTCTTATCATTCAGAACACGTACATATCAATAACTCGTAATACGTTCTCGCCACCTACTGGCGAATGTACAGTAGAACACAACAATAGTCTTTTGAGTAAAGCTTGAATGGGGGCATTAGTTAAAACAGTGTTTCCCAAAGTCTGGGTCGCGACCCACGGGTGGGTCGCAGGAGATTTTATTTGGGTCGCCAGCACAATTTATGTTGTGTTATAGGCCTAACTGATACCATTTGTCATTTGATACCAGGAAAGCTAACAGTTTTCTATTAGGATGTAGATTGTTAACTACCACAGTCACGGTTTTGTCATAAAAGCTCATGAAACTGGCGCATTAACGAACGCATCGCAGAGGGGGTGCCAGCATGGATATCTACCTCTCAAAATGAAACCGTTCTGTGGGGCGCCTGCCATGTACCTCGCATTTGCAAACTGCAAGGGACATGAATCCGCCTATTTGCACGAACATTAATACCAGCTCCTCAACTTTACCGATTAAAATCTAGTGACCGTGCTGTCAACTAAAGCAGACATCCATAGACCGGACATAAGGCCATGTAATTTGCATACAGTTTCGATTGCAGATGCAATCTTTAAAGTTAATAGCAACCTCCTCACATTCTTATTTCTGATTTAAAATGCACAACAGTGCATTATAGTCTACAATTTAAATGGGCATTTCAAACACTATTCCTCTCGTTTTCTACCTCGCTAACTCCAAAGTAAAGGCGCATTCTTCCGGCTATTGCGCAAACGCCTCTTGTTCAGATATAACGACTATACAATATAATATAATACAACAATACAATATGAATTAAGTTATTTGCTGTTTACATTGGAATTGACGTCCACAGTGTTATGGACCCATTTGTCTGCAACGCAATGTAGCCTACAACATTTTTTTTTAGAAATACAGGAACAGCTTACTATGCTGACGAATGACGACTGCGCAACATGCAAGAATTTCCCATACTCTCGGATGCGCATTAAAACGTATCTTTTCAGTAGTCATTTCCAACTTTTCACGCTGATGGTGCTCAAAATGCAACACAACCGTGTTCAAAGCAGGGATCCTATAGCAATGTATGGTTGGGGAGGCATAGAAAAGTTGGAGAACCTGTGGCCTAAAACAATTTTGGTGGTTGCAGGGTAGATTTGAAGTGAAATGGGTCGCGATGGTCTGTCATTTTTAAAAAGTGGGTCGCCAGAAAAAAAGTTTGGGAAACACTGAGTTAAAAGACTCCAATCTTTCAAGAATCTTTCCCAAATCTTGTCAAAGTATTCTGATGTATGGATCATTAGGCTACATGTTCATCTCATAGCCCTTATTTAAGCTTACTTGTGCCAAGGCGTGTGTTTATTAAAGATGCATGTGAAGGTAGTAGTGCTTCAGTGATGGTCTTTTCATGTTCTGTGTGTTTTACAGCATATTAATCTTCTCTGTTCCCTGTTTGCAGGTGGTGATTTGTGAGGACTGCTGCCCTGAGAACACTGAGTGCATTCTGCATGCCAAATCAATGTGTGCCACTTCCATACAGGGAAAAAAGTTTCTACCTGGAGAGTGTAGCCTACTCACTGTTTGTGTGGAAAAACTAAACTTTAATAAAAGGTTAAACAAATATTTTGTGTGTTTTTTTTGGAACATCAACAATGTTATATTTCTGAAATATACATATATTGTGACATATTTCTATAACTGTGACATAGCAGAACATTACATATATTTTGCAATATATTTACCTAATATGAGTGCAAATATATGTCCAGACATATATTTGCAATATATTGGTATCCCTAGTATGCGTACAAATACATAAGTTATCATATATTAACATATGCAACTGACATCCATTTGTAATATATTTGTATATCTGGGAAAATATATGTGACATATATAAAAACGGCCAATTTTGCTATATTTTGAAATATATGACATGTATGTGTATATATGTGACTTATATGTGTGAGACATACATTGACATATACATAATACTGTATATGTACTTTACATATATTGCCATATATCACATTTTTGTATGGGTGTGTCGTCATCGTCTTACTGCCCTCCCTCCGTTCTGTGATTGGTCCCCTAACTGAGGCGAAAATTTGCTCCATGGTATCCAGGCTGCCTAGCAGCGTGAATTAAATCGTGCGTGCAAGGCAGCATGGGAATACCCAGGCTAGCAAGGAACACTAAAAGGTGTGTAATGTATGATATCTATTTTTTGTCTTTAGAAGAAAGCACAAGTCAAAATTTTAAAAATAGTCCCAGATTACCCGAATTAACCCTAGTTTTCTCTGACCTAGCATGGTATTCTACGGAGCACAGGAGGTGTCATTGTAAGATTTACACTCGTTTTACTAAATCATACACTCGTTTTACAAAAAAGCACAATTTACTAAAATTAACACACAATTTACAAAATGAGACTTTAATTTAGTAAATGAGCGCACATTCTCTCAATATTTTTCAGACAATGGGACCTGGTGATAGCCTGACGAGCCAGACCCACATCAAGATGTAGGGTCTGGGAACTTACCATAGGCACTGTCTTTCAAATTTCCTCGGCACGCAATAGGATAGCACTACAACCGGCTACATCTCATGAGTCCCATGCATTTTCCCACCAGCGGAGCAGTTGGCTAGTTGATCAAACTTTTGCTAATTTAAAAAAAGCTTAAGTCTAGTCGCGATTCAAAGACCGCTGTTCGCCAGCAGCAACATCCATCTTCTTTGTTTTCAAGTAGCAGGAAATTCACGTGGAAATTCACCGTCGCTCTACACACGATGGTGCGTCTAGATAACCTGGTGACCTTCCCAAAGTAAATGGTAACACTAAAACAATGGGCTACATTAAGATTTTTGGAGGAAAAGATCAGGCAGCCTGCCAAAAGACCTGCCCCAATAGGTGGGATTAGACAATTAAACCACACAATGATCCAAAACATACAGCCAAATAAGGCAATAAATGGTTAACAGAGAACAAGATCAACATTTTAGAGTGGCCCAGCCAGAGTCCAGACCTCAATCCGTCAAAAAAGTGAGCACAAGGCCAGAATAATGGCAAATAATCGTTCTTGCCTAAAAACCTGCATTGCTGCTAAAATGATCCAGTCTAGAATCATTGTGAAGACATTGAGAGGCTTGGTAGGTATTGTAAGAACCATTGTAAGAACCATTGTAAGAGCTGTGATGGCAAATAAAGATGTTTCCATTGATTTTTTATTTTAAAATGGTATGAATAATTTTGGACACACCATTTTTCATAAAAAAGGTTTTAAAAAGATGAACACTTTTTTTCCTGATTCCATGTTTCCACATTGTCTTGCAACCTTTTGGCATGTGGGAGTGTCATTTTCAGTTAGAACAAATGTATTGATAAAGAGAAAATCAATGTTAAATCAATATTTGCCAGGGGTATGAATAATTTTGTTCTTAACTGTATATATTGACGAGCCGATGATGAAGTGGAAAGGGCGGCTATCCTAAAAAGAAATACATGCCATCGTTCTCACACTGCTTGAGCCTTTCCTGGATAAGGGTGTATGTTCTAAACATGGATAACTGGTATACCAGCCCTGCCATTTTCACTCATTTTTTACGGCATTAAACTGGTGCCTGTGGTACTGTCAGAGCCAACAGGAAAGGCATGCCAGGCAATAAATATTCATTTAGTGTCAAATCGTTACACAAATGCAGCCAATAATTAGACCACTTCTGACAGTACCACAGATCTCACTGGACAGCCTGACTCAGCACAATCAGGCACATGGGGTCCTACTCAAAGACAACCTGTGCACAGCTCATGACAGAGAGCTGGAGGTGGTCAGAGCATCCACTCAAGATGAGGGATGATTTCCGATGCCAGGATGTCCACTTTGTCAGTCATATGAACCTGTCTTTGACCCAAAGTTGATATTCCAACCATAAGATGATCAATTGTACAAGGCATTTCATGTCAGAAATGTGCAACGCTGTCTCTTTTGAGTCTTTCAGGTGTTCAAACTGTTGCATACAGTAAAGCAGCTGGACATTATAGGGAGGCCTTCAGATATGCAGTGGCCATTGGTAGAGCTTTCCTGGCATCTCCATTGTCCAGTAGACAATTGCTGACCTGTCTCCTGAAGGTAAGACAAGTCTTTTAAATCTGTTCCTCTTACAAATATTTAGGATCAGAACGGGCGCCTCAATGAAAGGCCATTATATTTCAGGAGATGACCAAACTTAATTTGGTGTTCAACTTTTTGCAGTTGTTCAAACTAGTTGTTGTTACCGCTATGTACTGCCCTACTGGCAAAGATGTGAGGAGGAAGGACTGAGCTTTCCTGGCTTACAAGGCTCAGGAGGCAGGATAGATCCCTGGAATCCGGAGGCATCGCTGCAAGCACCCAACAAGGTCCGAAGCCGGAACCTGTGGAGGACCACTTGGGCCCAGTCCATGGGATGGTGGTCCTAAGCACATCCAGTTCTGCTCTCCTCTAGGGTGAAGCTGGGACTCAGACTAAGACCTTTGTGGATGAGGAGGAGGTTGTCAGTCATCCAGCAGCCTCCACCCGTCCTGAGATCAACAATCCACCTGAGCTCTGCCATAAAGGTTTGCATTTTATGTCAAACTCGTTCAAATTAGTTGTTTTACTGTTACAGCTATGTACTGCCCTACTGGCAAAGATGCGAGGAGGAAGGATTGAGCCCTCCTGGCATCTCCCTTTGTCCAGCAATGACTGCAGCTGACCTGTCCTGAAGTATAATCATGTGATGGAAAATAAAAATGGAAGCTTAAAGTTTTTGCTTGTTCCCGTTCATTTTGTCTCAACAGTTAGGCTATGTTAGCAGCCTACCACCACTTTCTCAATAGCCAATATCAAGCAATTAAAAAATATCGGTTATACTTTACTTGACAGTATTGACATAAGAATGACATGACACTGTCATGAACGTGTCATAAACGTTTATGACATAACGCTTCTGTTATTAACTCATTGAGTGCCAAAAACGTAATATCTTTATTTTATCTTTATTAAACGTAATATTCTTGAATTTCCCCTGGGGATCAATAAAAGTATCTATCTATCTATATTACGTTTTTAGCTTTTTTTTTAAAATTACGAAACTAGACACTCTAACACAGTGTTTTACAACATTTTTTGTGCCACGGCACACTTTTGACACTTAAAATGTCCCACGGCACACTAACATCCTGTGTGAAGAAAAAAATAAACATACCATAGCCTAACATTTCAAATAATACATAGATATGGCCTTATTATGGCTTCTATGCAAGACCTACTCAATAAAACAAGCGCCCTCTGATTCATTTGTAGGTGACTATATCTAATTTAATTGTTGTTATGAACTGGATATGTGATGATTCTGTGAATACTGGATATGGGGGCCCCCATTGTACAATGCCTGCATACCACAAATAGTGCAATCATACAATCAATGAGGGCATGTGGTTATAAATTATTTGATGCAACAGTTGCTTTTCTGGACCAGTGAGTGACATTTGGGTAATTTTCTGCGGCACACCTGATGATCTCTCACGGCACACTAGTGTGCCCCGGCACAGTGGTTGAAAAACACTGCTCTAACACACCTTATATGTGATTTTGGGAACTCTGTAATGAATGGAAATGAAATATATGACTATCGAAAACTCATGAAAACGCACAATCTGGACATTTTATCTGAACATTTTATCATAACTCGGTTGCCGCTTTGGGTCGAATCAGTGACGCATGCACGTCAGGTCAAAACCAGGCCACTTTTGTGGGTCTGTCACTAGGTGGCAGTCTCGTCAGGTCTCGCTGATCACTTCCCGTTATGTTTACACAAGTAAGTAACAGGCAACACTTCATATTTCATGAAAGACGTTATATCTCCATTTCTAGAAAAAAACAGCGATTTTGATGAAAACTAGCCACTGTTTAGCTTGGGATTTCTCAGGAACAGAGGCGTGTAGAAATACATGGTTTGCACCCAATGAGAGCTTAAAGTCTCACCTTTTAATCGAGCCATTGTATGTGTTCATAGCTATAACACAGAATATGCTGTGGCTGTACAAAAATCATCAACAATGGTCTGCATTGCTGGCACTCTAGGACAAAGCTCCCGAAAACAGCTTGGCATTCAATGAGTTAAGTGACATTCGGTTTTTGTCATAACAAGTTAGGGTTAGGGTTCATGTGTCATGACATTATCATTTGTTCATGACAGTGTCATGTCACTCTTATGTCGATACTGTCAAGTAAAGTGTTACCAAAAAATCTACCAACCATAGCAATAACAAATGTAACATTTCAACATTTTCATAGTATATTTAATATAAGGGTGTCCATCTGAAGTAACACTGTGTCCTAACAGCAACATTTTGAGCTTTTGCAGGCGATGGTCAATGAAATGTTTGTTCTGTCTGAAAAGCCTTTCATTACATTACATTTAGCAGACACTTCTTGACCAAAGTGACTTACATATGTCAGCTATATTACAAGGGATTACATTGTCCCCGGAGCAACTTGGGGTTAAGTGCCTTGCTCAAGGGCACAACGGTGGAAGCCGGGAATTGAACCGACAACTTTCAGGCTACTGCACGCTAGCCCAGCTCCTTAACCACTACACTACCACCACCCACTTTCAGGAAGTGAGTGACATACAGTATAGCAGTGTCAAATGTAACCTTTCCACAGCGGTCACCTCAAAGACAACTCGTCAAAGTTAGTGTGACATGGTTGATGGAAAAAGATTTCAAGGAACTATATGTAAGAATGTAGCCTGACGCATCATACTCAAGTTGCATCGCAAGTTAGCTCTGGGGTAGCACAAATCAAAGTGTGCCGCCTTCACGTACCGGAGATCACAGTATCCACTAGAAGGCAGAGTACAAAAGTGTGTAGCGCAAAACCTTTGCATTCCGATTCAGTCGTCCCCGCGAAAGTTTAACAGGTGTGATAGTTCCAAATCCCCATGTTATTTTCCTATATGAAAAATCTCAATATACTGGATCTCCTTAAATGGGCATAGATGGTAGCTGTTATTGTAGGCAAACTTCAGAGGTCTAATTTTCTATTTCAACCAGCTGATGTCATCACTTCCCCCTTGACCATTTTACAAGAGATAGTCTCCACCTACCTACTCCCTACCTACTCCCTTCTCAATCACTCCACTGCTCTGACCGTTAGTCTGGGTTTTCCCAGTAAATTGAATAACTATGAAATGCTTACAGTAAATGCAGTAATATTGAAACTTATAAGAACATGAAAGTACTGTATTTTTTGAATCAGGAAAAAAACACCACAGCAGTGATCGAGGACCAGGTCGAGGATTCAATCCCACATGAACCAAGCTAAGCGTAATGGTCAAATTATTACAGTGATAGAATGGTTTGTATTATTATGTGTTCGCTTCTGCCACTTTGACTACCTAATGGTAACTAGCTAAGTAACTATAAAGTGGGGAAGGAACCCATTTTTAGCATTAGCATTTTAACATTTACTGGTTCATAAGAAAAAATCTCTGAGAAAATTAATGGGGTTTTGCAAAAATAATGAGTGAGCGAAATGAGGTTACAGCAAAAATGAGTGAGTGAAACGACCTATTGTAAAGGTCCTGTTGTGTTTTGTTTTCCCTGTTTAGTGGTTTCCTTCATGTCTGCTCCTCTTGTTCTGTGTCCTGTTCCATGTGTTCCTTTGTTTGTTTTGCCATGTGTTTCTGTTCCCTGTGCCTGTGTATCCACCCCTCACCTGATCTCGTTAGTCTGTTAGTTTAATTATAGTTTCCACCTGTCTCTTGTTTTACCTTGTCCATAGACCTCTCCGGAATAAGTCCCGCCTCCGAAACAGCCGTGTCCACCCAACTTCCGGGCGTCGAAGGTCAATGGGAAATAACATGGCGTTTCGAAATATCATACCTGTCAAACATCTGCAGGTGGCGAAGTAGAAAAAAATGGTGGGCCGATTGGCCTACACACTTCTGCCATCTAGTTTCTACTGGATTTTTTGATTGTCGGAACATCAAACACCACTAACCACTCAGTGAGTTGCATAGTTTTGAAAACTAACGTTAAGGGTTGTTTTAGGTCATGTTAGAGTGGCTGCCAATAGGCATACGGTGTCCACCCCTCTAGTTCATCCAAAACAAACCAGAAAAGGGACTCAAAGTGCTAAATACCAGAATTTTCCTTTAAGTATTTTGTGTCAAACTGTTGTCATCTTGTAAAAATAGAGATACCAAAACGTTAAAGTCAGTGAACTACAGCACGTCGCCTGCCCGGTGCAGTAAGCGGGACTGTTGAGAGGTATCCATGGTTACAGATAACTCTTTGCTTAGTCCCCTCCTTCTTGTGAAACTTTATGTTGCAGTCATAGTGCATAAAACATCTGATACACTATCCAACCGATGGTGGCTATCAAACTGCGTGATTGTGGTGTTCCTTAATCGGTAAAAAAGCATGCTAGCAGTATACCATTGAGTCAATAAGGGGAAATTGCTAGCAGTTACACTTCACACATGTCTCTTAAATTCAGATAGGGTCCAGCTTATTTCAGAACATAATAGTTTAAGGAACTACCTTTACTTAACTTCAAGTATACATAATTTACCCTCAATATGATGTCGAGGACAAATTTGTATGGTAGCTAACATTTCACGTTAGCTTCATTAACTTGCTAACTAACTAGCATATAGTGAGTGAGACATTACTTGGTAAAACTATTCATTTGCGATTAGCATTTTTGCATGTTCCAGTTCATAAGAAAAATCCCTGAGAGAATTAAAAAATCCCTATTTATTATTACAACAGTTTGTGACAAAATACCGAATACTGTACATTTTCACTCATTAAACCAAATACCTAGGTTTTTGTTGTTTCGCTGACACCTTATGCTGGCCTTACACCAAACGATTTTCAAGCGATTTCAGTTGGCGACTAAATTTCCCAAGTCAGAATGAAATCACGGGAGTTTTACTGGAGTCGCAGCGCGCTCCTGTCAATTAGATTGTTTAGTAGGGCTGCACGATATTAGGAAAACATGCGATAACATTATTGAGTACTGCGATAATGATATAACTTGCTTTGAGTGCCAAAAACATAATATAACGTTTTTAGCTTTTTTTTTTTTAAATTACGAAACTAGACACTCTAACACACCATATGTGATTTTGGGAACTCTGATGAATGGAAATGAAATATATGACGATCGAAAACTCATGAAAACGCACAATCTGGACATTTTATCTTAAAACTCTGCTTTTGATGGTTGCCGCTCTGGGTTGAATCAGTGACACATACACGTCAGGTCAAAACCAGGCCATTTTCGTGGGTTCATCACTAGGTGGCAGTCTCGCTAGGTCACTTCCCGGAAACTTTAGACAACACTTCATATTTCATCAAAGGCGCTACATCTCCATTTCTAGAAATAAAACAGGGATTTTGATGAAAACTAGCCACTGTTTAGCTTGGGATTTTCAACAATGATGAAGATTGCTGGCACTCTGGGCCAAAGCTTCCGAAAACAGCGCGGCATTCAATTAGTTAAGGGAACACTTTGGTTTTCCACAATTGTTAAAACACATTTTTTGAAACCTTCCACCCTTTTCTCCATTCTCAAACTACATTCACAGAATGTCTGACAGTTCTTGCAAAATAAAACACTCGCCTCAAAAGTTTTACTTGTGCTCAGAACCAAACAGTGTCAGAGTACCGATTCAGTGTATGATTGAAGTGTTCCCTTATTTTTTTTGAGCAGTATATTTAATGTTTTTCTCCATTCTGCTTGCTGCTAGCATAGACTGTTGTGGGAAGGAAGTATACATGTATAATTACAGAAATAAATGTATAATTTTCTACATAAACAATATAAAATATTATGTAGCCTAGGCTATATATGGCCTGATGAAAGTGGACAGCTAAGAGACCTACTGACTAGGCTATCGAAGTTGTGTGGGAGATCTGCTCCAAGAAAATCCTCGTAAGAGACAGATAGACAGCCAATCTGAACACTTGTGCACCAACCAGCGAAATATTCCACATTGCCAGCCTTCGATTAGCCTGGCCTCGGCCTGCCTACGTACTTCCGCTCGATTTCTTTTCCCTACAGTACTCCGTCTGGAATAGGTTGATTCGCGCTCGTTTACTTCGGAGGTTGGGCAGCCGACCAACCAGCGAACAAAGGGCGTCCCTGAGAGCGATTATGTTACCCAGGGATGGTGTTTCAATTACTACGTCCGCGCCACCGAAGTAGACAGCTTGGAATACATCAACGTGGGGATCGAAAAGGGCTTATACTTATGAAATCTTTGAGCAAATATGAATAAAAGGTGCAAATAAGGTTGGTGTGAGTTATTTTAGCTCTTTCTAGTTTAGCCTATATTAACAGGAGTGTCACGAACGAAGTCACGGTGGAGTAGGATGTTATATCGTCACTTGAAATAGGCTACAAGCGTACCCGAGTCAAACTTTAGTTTAGTAGGCTACATGGTCGCGTCAAAATAGCTATTTTTTAAACACTAAGAAGGCTCGACATAACATGAAACTTTGATCGAAGCATCATCAGTGTCTCTACATATGAACTCGAGCATTGAGAACATTGTTTGTGTACACAAAAGAAAGATTTTGGACAACTCACTCCTTGCAAGATGGCGAGCAGAAAAAACAAGTGAGTTGTTCAAAAAACGTTCTTTTAGTAAACTCTGTGTACACCAACAATGTTCTCAATGCTCGAGTTCATGTGTAGAGACACTGATGATACTTCGATCAAAGTTTCATGTTGTGTCGAGCCTTCGTAGTGTTAAAATAGCGATTTTGACGCGATTGTATCAAAAAAGTAGTGGCCCATTCAAATGGTCATTTCACCCGAAAACAACAATGCATACAAGCTTAAAAGTGGCGCTTTGGACGTACTTATGCATTTATATGAAAGTTTGACTTGGGTACATTCACAAAACACTATATAATGCATTTTGGCGAGAGTTACGCAGATGAAACGTGTGATTGTTTGCTGATCAGATGCACGCTTGTTTGTTATGGGCATGATGCAGAGAAACTTCTCTGTATGACGAAACGCCGGTTGTTAGTGATTGGTTCAAAGCGGTTCAAAGGAACTCCAATGATTTTAAACCTCAAACTGTGCCCTCCCACCCCGGAAATAAACGTACGCCTATGGATCTAGGCCAGACTCTGCGAAGTAAGAGCAAAGATGGTTAAGGCGGAGCAAGATACTTCGTCGTAGTTCATGTCTATGGGCGCGAAATGGGGATCGAATCCTGTCTGCATAAAGAGGCGTGTCGATGACGTATTGATGAGCGTACGTTGCAACCGGCCAACAGCAGTGGCATAAATACTCAGCGCACACCTAATATAAGGTCGATTTTCTCCAGACTGGAATGTTCAAAAATGCTAAAAATGTACCGAAATGTTCAGAAGAGTTTGAGGATCATGAAAACGTGCACGAAATTCACATTCCTAACTCAACCAAGACCTTAACATATGTGGTGAAATTCTGAGCTATGCCCATAGACTTCAATGGAGCAGTCGCTGCCTCTGCTCTGCATAAAGGGGGATTTTGACCCCCCCTTGTGCGATCCGGGTTCCCGGAAGTGGCTCCTGATGAAATATCTTGCTCCGCCTTAACAATCTTTGGTCAGAGAGTCTGGTTTCTAGGCTAGCCTTCGATGGGCCTAGCAAAAAATCTACTTAAAGCCTGTGTTGCAGGTTAACCACCACTGTTAATTAATGGGTACATAAAGCACTCAATATATGTTTATCATTTTTAAAAATGTCTCCAAATGGTGTTAATGCCAGTTTTTGTTGTTTTTAGCATTAGCGTTTTTTTTTAACGCAATTCGGTGATGACGTCACTTTGGGGACTACATGATCTGCGCTTCATTCATTTCAATGCATTTCAATGGACATTGCGGTTACATTTTCAACATAAAGTTTGTATATTTACACTTTGAATTTCGTCACAGCATTTATATCACAGCTACCCTATGATCTACCAATGGTAATGACGGTGCCTGATATCAATTTAGTAATTTTTCTGAATTTCGGGAGGTCTCGTTTTGGAGGGTATGTTTTACATTCATTCCTATGGGAAACGGTCGCGGTTACACTTTCAACATAAAGTTTGTATATTTACACTTCGAATTTCGTTACAGCCTTTATATGACTTTATCTAACAAAGATAACAATGTCTTCCGATTTTAGTTTAATGCAATTTTCTGAATTTGAGAGGCCTCGTTATGAGGCTACATAATGCACCTATTCAGTTCAATGCATTATGCTTATAAAGTTACAACACTTTTTTTGTTGCCGTCAGTGAACAGTACCGAGTGAAAGTCAACATTTTGTTTATATCTAGTGATAGTGATCATGTCGTTAGTTCAGATAAGTAGGCTACCGGGCAAACTTAGTCAGAAGATCAGAATATAAAGCATCATGATAGCTAGCTATGGGCTAACTTAGTCCCACCAGTTGTTGCAAACTTAGCTTCTAGCCGCGGCCGATTAGAACTAGGCTGGTCGTGTCTTCAGCATGAATATTTTCGACTACTGCTCGTGATTGATTGCCATTGACATAGTCAGGGTACGGCTTACCAAAGAGGCAGATAATATGGGCAAGTCGCAGTTTTGCAGGTGCTTGTGTGAGAGCTGCAGTAACTAGGGAAGCAAGTGCATTTTGGCCGCTGAGGAGCTCCCCCGTGAACAGCATATGACATGATCTATCTAGCTATCTATCTACATACATATCTAGGCTATCTACTGCTGAACAATCCCTTACTCGTCTCTCGTTACTCTCAAGGGTCTCAAGGTGGGCTTTGGTCTGTAGCCTCCCCAAGGTGACGTAATGCAATGCATTGTGGGGGAAAGAAGAATCACTTCAAACGCTGTGAAATAGTACCTGCTTTTTCGTATAATATTCCGTTTTGTGATACCCAACAACATCAAATACAATGGATAACAGTTTAAATGTTTATTACCAACAAGCAAATTGTGCAAATTCGTTGGAAAATGAACCCTGCAACACGGCCTTTAAGCTGTATCGCGGCGGTCATCTCAGTCTGCAACCTCATACGCTGCGCATCCCACGTTATAAGGCTACTGGTATGCCGACTACGAGGGCAGCGGAAAGTGAAAGTAATTGGGCTGCAATCGCAGTAGCACAGTCCAGGCTAAGAAGTAGGCTAAACAACTTTTACAAATAACGAATCCTGATTACCTCTCTGCTGCTCTCTGGGGACTTTGCTAAATGCAAATCATGAAATACAAGCCTTGTGAAAGACAGATCTTCTGATATAACAATAACGAAAGAATTTTAACACGGTGGAGAAGGACGCATTTGGCACTGTGTTTGTAACACGTCATCCTTCATAAAACCAAAATATTCCCATAACAGACGTGCTTTTCCTTTTAGTCACCAATTCCTCTTCACCCAAGTGTAGCCTACCTCGCTTAACTCACCATCTTCAGCCATCACGACTTAGCTCCCGCCTCAACACCTAAAACACCACACACCTAAACTGGTAGGGGACGGGCTTCTAGGGCAGCATGACTGCATCGGTTTGGTAAAACATGTTGACATGCAGAATGTGAATAGCCTACACCATAGACTGTATGGAATGCGCACGGCACAGAAAATGTATCGAAATGTATCGAAAATTAAGTAATATTTGCGGTAAGTCCATCTCAAGCGTTGATATCGCGATAACGATAAATTTTAGATATATATATCATGCAGCCCTATTGTTTAGTGTAAGGTATCAATCTTAATAGTTTTAAGTCAGTTCGAGTCAGCTCAAGTCTTGACGTTACAACAATATCAAACATGTTTGATATTATCACAAGTCTTAGTCCTGGCTCATGCAAATAGTGATGTGAACAATATAAAAATAATAGTGACCTCTCGCCAACACCAAACAGGAAGGGGCAAGCAGGTGACAGCTGTACCTATGTTATTTTGTTTCTTATAAATGATAAGTCGGCTATTCCACGTGACAGAACTCTATCGGTTAAGAATGTAATGAAACAATATTGTGCTGCAGAAACACGAAAATATGATTTTGATATGAGTAGGCTATCGTTTGAGTTCCTATTGATATCTAGTGCATGATGAAAAATAATTTAAAGGAATCTAGTTGCAGTCTTGTAAATAGTTACCCTGCAAGATCCCTAATCATTGCAAAATCATAGTCTGTGACTTAAAGATTGTGTCAGCGATGTCGGGGTAACATCACTTCTGTTGATGTTCAAACAAAACAGAGAGCTAGCTCGCTACTCCCTCCCCCTCCCTCCCATGCAATTGAAACTCTCCTGAACACGCATCTCGTCGGTTATTAGTTGGAACACTTTATTTTGCTTTTGAGTGGTTACACTTGTTGTTAGCAATTGTTTTTGTGTGCAGATCTCAGAGCCGGGGCTGCTTACAGAGACATTTTTTGCTTATGGGGTGGGCAGCTAGTGGATCGTTAGGACAGATTAGATGAAAGTGATCATTTATGTTTGGGCCTGCAATTGCTGATACAACCTTTAAAGGGGTGGTTCAGGATTTTGGACATAGGACTTCATTTCTTAGTCAGCAAATGTGATATTTATCAGTGGATACCGCTTTCAACACATTTCATCCAGTCCTGTAGTTGCAGAGTTCGCAGGTGCTAGGCAAGTGCAAGTCATCAGTATGTGTTAGCCTGCCACTAAAAACAGTCTTACCAACTCCCCAGTACACCCGAGGCAAGTAAATTATGCCAGACTATCCATGTAAATGTCTGTGTTACTTACGGCTCCTACACATAGCTGCGTGCGTTGCGTTGCTGGAGACGCATCCCATTCACTTTACATGGGCTCATGTCATCCGTTGCCGAACTGAATTGTGGGTCCGTCGCGTCGCGTTTCTCCCGTCGCTCGCGTTGAGAAGTTCAGCTGTTGCTGCACCGACAGATGGCACCGGCCAATCAAGCCAATCTACGGACGGCACCAACCAATCACATTACGGTTTTACTTCAAGTCATTTGCATAGCTACCATTGGGAACACCCACTGGAATGCGTTGACGGAACGCAACTGTGTGTAGGAGCATAAGGAACAAGATAGAACTTATGGTCTGAGTGTTGCATTACGCTTGCCGCTGCCCAATGTTATCCACACCTAAAGATCACTGCCCCCACGTAGGGCTAGGCATGCTAACAGCACACAATGGGAGTCAATGGGCGAAATCGTCGAGCGACGAGTAAGAATGAACAGGTATGATAAGGGATCAGATTCCAAAAATAATTCCGTGGAAATGCATGGATTCCAGTTGCTGCTACTGGAAGAAACTGTAATCCATGCATTTCCACAGAATTATTTTTGGAATCTGATCCCTTATCATACCTGTTCATTCTTACTCGTCGCTCGACTTATCGTGACTAAATTCAAGATGGCTGCAAACGCTAAACTTCGAGAAGATACTGTCTGTATAAATCGTCTTGTAAGTAAACTACCAGTGCTTTTTCAAAGTTCTCAATGTCTCGTTTTAAATCTCAGGGCCCTTGGAAGTCTACCAATGAAGTGTGGAGATACATTGAGCCTCGTAAATGGTGTAAAACAGTGATTTATTTGCATGGCTATGCCGATGCCGAGGCACAACCATTGACCGCCTTGTTGGTAGCATCGGCTAACTAGCGCCAGATTTCGGAGTGCAGGGGACAAGCCGAGATGGGCTATGAGACATACGTTCACACTCGGTATCATGTTTCAAAACACTTTAGGTCAAAATCACACCGGAATTCTCCTTTAACGGTCCCATGAATGCGATCAACCCAATTTACCCTCGATTTCTCAATATTGACGACAATTGTTTTCTGATAGGTAACATTCGATGATAGCTTCATTAGCTTGCTAACTAGTAACTACTTTTGTACTTACAATACCTAATATGAGTGCACAAGTGCATTGGCTTGTTTAATCATATTAAGTATTTTAAGTAGGGCTGTCAAAATAACTGATCAATTTCGATTAATTAATTTGAGAAAAAAATAACTGATTAAAAAAATTAGTGCAGATTAATCGATTCCGTATAACCTTTGACCCCGAGCCTTTCTAGTCAGTAAAAATTAGACTGTAAAATGAAGGAGAGAAGAAAACGTGCTGCCTGGATCATTGATTGGGACATTTACTTTTAAAAAATGGCCTGATGGTGTTGATAAAAAATAAAGTCCTCTGCAATGTCTGCAGCAAGGAATTTGCATATCATCAACTCTATAGTCGCACATCAATGCAAAGAAATAAGTGTTGACATATTAGCATATTAGGTTTTATCATAGATTATTATGCCAATTATTTGAACAGTGAAAATAATAATAAAAGAGTTTTTGAACTTAATGCTGATTATTCAATGATTCATTTGAATTTAAATATTTAAAATACTTTCACAGTAAAAAAGTATATATGCGATTAATTTAGATTAATTAATCACAGAGTATGTAATTAATTAGATTTTTTTTTTAATCGATTGACAGCCCTAATTTTAAGTACAAAAGTATCCAAATTGGAACACAGACTGCTGAGGCTGCCACAGCTGTATAAGTTTTCTGAATGAATTGGTGCTTGTATCAACACGGATTCTGGTTCATACGTCACATTAATAACATAGTCAGACAAATAGAACACTGTAGATGTTCTATAAACGAACTTTTCAGGTAGCCGACAGGCCAACCGCTAGCATTTCCAGACTTTGCATTTCATTGTAAGCCTAGCCAGGCAGCTAGGCTACAAGTGACATTATTTCTATTAGCATGAACTTTTGTTTATAAGCATCGACTTCGTCAAGGCATAAAGACCTCTGTATATCTTCATTAAGTAGTTCAACTTTTGAACTAGCTGATAACCTAGTTTGGCACCGCTTGCAGTCACTACTAGTGTTTGCAATTTTGCCGTGTTTCACTGTGTGGAAACCTACCGTAACAGTCATCCTGAAAACATACTGTAAGGCCACTTAGCACGCAAATTAGCACATATGGATTGTTTAGTTGAATGTAGAGGTAACCAAAAATAAACCCAAAAAACAAAAGCATACTGCTCTGATGATTAGCATACAAGCAACAATGTTACACAAGTGGAAAAAAAAGCTTAGAGAGGAGGGTGAAATCAATAGGTGTTAAAGTGAATAGCTATGCAAAATAAATGAACAAATCCAATAAGCTAGTTAACTGATGAGCACTTGCATTGGCAAAAGCAATCCTCAATGGTCATTGAACAGAAAACCACACCCACAACACACACCCCCCAGTGCATATTGGGTAGGGAATTCATTTTCTAATTCACTTGCTCATTAATACAATTTTAAACATCCGGATGATATGCATTAATTTAATATGGCACTCTTTTATTACTGCGCAAAATAATGTATACTTAATCAACATACTTACCACAAGATGCTCTTACTCTCTGACTGACTACGAGTACGAGATCACAATTTTCTCGGTGCAGCTATCCCAAGAGTTAGGCACGCCTATGTCACATCTACGTCCCCTGAGCCTGCGCAGAAAGCCTCGTCGACCAACAGGAAACGGTGGAAATTTGCTTCAGTCGTCTCAACTGACGTCTACGTGATGACTGTCAATATCTTTTACTGTCTATGGATCAAACCCATAAGGTTGTATCTCCGAAGATATTTTGTGCAACAGTTTAGACTCGAGTTTCAGCACTTTAGTCCACAGAAGCACTTTAGTCCAAACTTCTGGTTTCTGTTGCCATTTAATAGCAATTGTTTCTTGAAGTTGCCATCTCCCAATTTGTTTCTCCTTGGCCTAAATACCTGGCAACCAGTGCTGAAGAGCCTCTCCACTGGAGCACTTGAAGGGATTGCTGTGTTATACTTGATAAAGTATACTCAGTGAATTCATTAGTGGTCTGGGCGTCCAGGTAGATGTCCACCTCAGACTTTTTGATGGTTGATGTGCTCTGATTGAATTTGAAAAAGGACGGAGGACTGCTTTTCCTCTCAATGTCAGAGGTCTGGTCTTGATGCAGTCAGGCCTTGTGTACTGTAGCTGTAGGCTTCAAACTCTCCTCCAAAAGACCATTCAAATCATTTCTCAGCTGCACAATGGTTGGGACCAGGTACCCAAGGTATGTGTCCTGTTCCCCCTGAAGGATGTTCAGTGCATATGCTAAGGGACTCATCACACTGACAAACCTGTGGATGAAGTCGATTTCTTCTGGAGTGAATCGACGCAGGCCAAACTCATCACAGACAGTGTGTAGAAGGAGTCTTGTCATATAAAGGAGTAGGATCCACTGACAGATTGCTGGCCTGGGGAGTCAAGGTGGCGGAAGTTAAAGTGACAAAGCCAATCCCAAGATTTTCTTAAACAAAATCTGAGGCTTTCGAACTCCGTTTTACTCTGTTCCACGGAGCAGATGCCTTTGAAAAACACAGGCCTCGCAAGTGTTTTGTACTGTCTATCAGTGATGCGCGGGTCCGTGGATGATCGACCCGCCCCGCCCCGACGTTTTCAACTAACCCAACCGCAACTCGACCGCAAAAAAATAATTATTAAAATACTGTACCCGACCCGCTTATTGTAAACACTAGTCTATGCTCTTGATGAACTTAATCGTAGCGTTATTGAGCTACGCAAAACTGGTTTCCAAGAGTCATATGCATTTAAAACAAAGTAGGCCTATTCAAGTTATACAGTATAATAATTGCTCAGCAGTTGGGAAACCTGCGTTTAGTCTTTTTTTGTCCCGCGTCAGCATTCACCCAAAAATTATATGACTCAACATTGAAAATAATTAAGGATTTTCCACTACAAATTCTGTTACAGCCGTTCGTCACATGAATGCCTAATTGAAGCTCTCCCAAGCAAAAAATGCAGGCATAGATTTTTTCTAAGAAACTCTTTATTAACGTCTTCTTCAACGGACCAAAAACAAGTAGCCTAAGACCTAGTCCTATAGGCTACAATGTGCAGAAATAAAAATATTCACAAAATATATTCATAAAACTAGAACCTAAACAAGCTTAGCTGGGCTGAAAAAGGAAGGCTAAAAGGTGCCGACTGTTGGTCAAAATAAGCTGGTAGCCTAACACAGAAGATTAACACAAAAGATAGCAGTGCACGCTGCATGATGGGCCCAATTGCATTTAATTTTGTAAGAAAATTAAATATGCTACAGCAGCCTAGGCCTACTCTTTTTTAGCTTTCCTCGCGCTGTGGAGAAATAATATTGCGTCAACTGTCTCTGGGTTGAGGCGGTTTCTTCTAGCCTCGATGACACGGCCTGCAGAGCTGATTGATGATTAACTTTTCATGGAGTAGAGCAAATGCGCGCCTACGGAGCAGGACCATATACTCTGGGTCTCCAAAGACTGGTTGGCAGTGTGCGCCCAGTTTGTAAAACCACAGCATCACCAAATGCAATGTGGGGTAGTCCTCTCCCTGCAACTCCTCGGATGCTTTCTTGAAAGGTTCCAAAAAATCTATCACGGACGTGAGCGTGTTTTGATAAACACCTTCCATGCGCTCAAACTGTCCCCTGCTTTCAAGTAACTCGTAAATGTCCCTATATTGCTTACTCACGGATTTCAGCATGTCTATTTTACTATTCCAGCGAGTCTCACATTCTTGAACTAAGGCATATGGTAGAGTTGTGGTCACACTGGCCTTTTTCAGATATTTGACAATGCCCTTACACGCGTCCATCATCTCCGTGACCTCTTCAATGTCAGATCCACTGAATGTATGTTTCAGGACTGTGTTCAGAACGTGGACTGAGCATGGAATCCAATGATAATTTTTGAGGGCGGCTTTTATGTTAGAACCCTGGTCACTCACGAGCACCACTTGATCAAATGAGATTCCATATGAAGATAGCTCGTCATTAATCTGTTCGTGGATGTTGATTGCTGTTTTGGGCATTGTGGAATCAAATTCCACTGTGCACATAACACGACTTGCCAGCTTCCAATCTTCTTTTACATAATGGCAAGTCAAAACAGTGTAGGACCTCCTGTTGAAATCATCAGTCCACATGTCAGTTGTCATTGCAATCCCCCCGCTGTCACGAAGCGCTGACTTCAGAACCTCGGATAAGGCCTCCTTCTCGACCATGGCCTGTTTTTTAGCTCGATCACACACCGTCTGCCTATGTGGAATGACTGCATTTGCGTCGACTGATCCATAACGTGCTCCAATGTTGATGAGACCCTGGGCCACTTTAGTAAAACCTTCCCCCGAAACAATATCAAAGGGACGCAGGTCTGTACAACAGAAGTCCACGCAATCATCCACAAATTTGCTCTTAACTTGGAGTGGAATTTTCTTGTGGTCAGCGTGCATAAAGGCATCTATGGTTTGAGGTCTGGGTGATGTTACTCTATTAGGCTGGGAAGGCATTTATGTCGGGCCATGTTTGTCGTGCCAGTTTTGTGGCTATCAAATGTGTAAATTGTATCGCATGAAGAGCACATGACAAAGCCAGCACTCATGTCGTCCTCTTTAACCACCTCTGCAAACGATTCCCACACTTTGCTCTTTCTATCGGTGTGTTTTTGGAGTTTCCACTCCCCAGTCTTTAGCTTCTCCCTTACCGCCTCCATCTCCATCCTCAAGCAAGCACCTGCGGAGCTCGTGCTGCATCTTCGCGCCAGTCATTCAGCCAATGACAGATGCGGCTGTCAAGGCACACTTTTAGATTTGACTTTGTGGCAATGCTGCAACCAATGCTATATTTGAAAATCAATGAGTTTAATATTGTTAACTTTCTCGTGATACTTTAAGTATATATATATATATATATATATATATATATATATATATATATATATATATATATATATATATATATATATTTAATCAATTTGACCCGCCCGCAAATGACCCGAATATCATTAAAATATTTTTTTTATGACTCGTAACCGCGGGCGACCGCGGTTATCCGCAGGCGACCGCTTCATTTCGGGCAAACCGCGCAACACTGCTGTCTATCAGTTACCTTATAGGTATTTGGCAACTACATTTAAGGTATGAGCCATGCACCTTCGGTAAGGGGGAAGACAAGGATCCTTTTGTCACGGTTCCAAGGGGAGAGCTTGACCCAATCGCAGGGCAAAGTACAGCAAGGCAAGGTAATCTTAGAATTACAAGAATCTAAGAACCGAACTAACCGCGTGTAACACAATGACTAATAACCGACAAAGACTTCTTCTTCTTCTTCTTCTTCTATAACGTTTAGTGGCAGTTTGCATACTTCGTGCACTACCGCCATCTTCCGGGCTGAGGTGTGATCCAACGGGATGCTATTTATATCCAGTTTTTAAATTAAATGAAAAATAAATAACAACAAAAAAAAAAAAAACTAAATTCTATTTGCTAGTTGGGTCTCTTTTATACCGACAAAGACTGAGAGGAGACTGAGAGGGTTTACATACACAGGGGTAACAGGGCACAGGTGGACAATGATCAAGGTAAAACAAGAGACAGGTGGAAACCATAATTAAACTAACAGACTAATTAACAGAAAGACAGAGGACTGGACGAGACCAACAAGACAATAACGGGGAACAGGTGTGGAAACAGAAACGGAGGGAAAACTAACAAGACAGGAAGCACAGACCAAATAAGGAGATGGGGCGGAGACAAAGACAGGTGACAGGCAGGTAAACACAAAGCACATGTGGAACAGGCAAAACTAAACACATGGTAAAACAAACAAAGGAGCACATGGCCCAGGACACAGGAAGTAAACAAAGCAAACCGGATAACACAAGAGGAGCAGACATGAAGGAAAACACTAAACAGGGAAAACTAAACACGACAGGACCCTTACACCTTTAAAGCCGAGAGAGGTGCAGGCTCAAGCCCATCACCTTCACCCGAGCTCTCACTAGTAGGCGCAGATTCTGATTAATTTTCTTCAGTTGTTTCATCAGTTGCTGCATCAATAGCAACATTCTCTCCAAAACAGTTAAATGCTTTCACAAAATTTGAAGCATTGTCGGTCACTGCGCACACAATTTTGTTTTGAATTTTAAATTCCATATACAGTACACGTCTGTCAGCACTTTTGCCAGCACATAATATGTGAGCTCCTCTGACACGATGGCATGCAGGGGCTGCTGATCTGAGTGATAGATCATTTTTGTCAAGCCAATGAATTAATGCCCATGAATCCCTTGTTGACAGCTGACCAGCAGTGAGCTGTTGTGCATACTGTACATAGTCAAGCTGTCAAGGGCTGCTACTTCACTTGACCCAAATGCAGGACAACAGACAAAGAGTAGCTTCACTGACTTTACTTACAGAGTGCAGCGCAGGAACATTACAACAATGACACAGAAGGAACATAACAAAACTAGGGGTTTATATACACAGGGATTTAACAAGGCACAAGTGGACAAGCAACCAAGGTAAAACAAGAGACAGGTGAACACAGGGCTGAAAATCATAATTAAACTAGCAGACTAATAATGAGGAACAGGTGAGGGGCGGAGACGGGGAACTGACTGGCAAATACAAGGGACAAGGGCGTGAAATTCCAGCCCTGGCTGCAGCGTTTATGAACAGTATTTTGGTTGGTCTCTTTGTCAAAGTCGAATGGTAATTGAATGTGCATTTTAGTAAGACCCCGTTTACACGAGCATGTGTATTTTTATAAACGAAGACATTTCCCTACGTTTGAGCCTTTCATTTAGACGCAAACTGAGAATTCGCCCCGTAAAACGGTTATCCAAAAAAACCCCGGCCAAAGTGTTTTTTTGGGAAAACTCCGTTTATGCTTTTGGTTCTAAACTGTGGTAAACGGAGTTTTGGGCAGCCAACGTCACAGTATGCAACATAAGTACACCAAATGTGCGACCAATGTTTACATTTACAAGCTCTCACGTGCGACTTTTCAGGGTTCTGATTGATTAATGTGAGCTTGAGGCTATCATTAGACTGCCACTGTGGTTTGGCGTGCTCATGACAGCATGTATGTGTTCGTGTAAACACATTTTAAAAAAAAACGGTCTTGTGTACATGCAGTTTTATTTGCAAACGTAGATGGCCAGATATTCGTTTAGGAAAATACCCTGCTTCGTGTAAACGTAGTCTAAATCACCGTGTTCTTTCACCGAGGCAGTGGGTATCTCACTATTCGACAAGATCCCCTTCGAACTAGGGCTGGGCGATATGGACCAAAACTGATATCCCGATATTTTGGGGCTGATTGGCGATATACGATATCGATACGATATTGATATTTAAAACAGAAAGAGCGAAGTGCTTCATATATTCACTCAACACAACAATTATGACAACACAGCCAGTTTTAATTATATTAATTTCAGACTGCTCTAACAGAGCTGTGCAAAAAAGTGTAAACAATAACATAGGCCTACAATAGGCATAGGCTACAGTTGCTCTGATAAAGCTGCGCAAATAACAAAAGACCAAAAGTTGACCCTGACTGACAATGCAGGCCTACATTGTACTGCAATTTGCAATAGGCTATTTTGGGCACAACAATATTGAAAAAACCTGCAGTTTTGTCACACAATGCAGTTTTTTTTACCTGTAAGGGTTTGATAGGGCCTAGATGACAAGCAAATGTAGACTATGATGGCCTAGACATGTTGCTATCAACAACAAAAAAAGTTTTAAAAAATTAGGTTACTTAAACAACGTAACTGAGTCACTCATCAAGAGTGTGATAGACGCTACCGTCGTTTTGTATGCGTTCATTTTTGCATGTTCCGGTTCGTAAGAAAAATCCCTATGCACGATTGAATGGGGTTTCAGGAATCATAAAAAATGATGCCCTAACTGCTCGCGAGTCGCGTGCATATCCTCTTAATAAAATCAGCGTTTAGGTTGTCTCCCTTAAAACTTTAGATCTTCTACTGTCGCTAAACGCAAGCATTCATCAGTGTATTTAAATTAGCTAGGCTATGTACCAAAAATGACATTTTACCGTGAGTCGAAGAGCTGCTAAAGTGTTGTAACTTAAATCTGCGTGTACAAAACCGCTTGGAGCTCCAGTGGAATTTTGATTTCACAACGAGAATTCTCGGTCTAGCCGTTGATGTGCCGACGGAATAGGCATCAGCACCAACCTCTGATCAAGGTAAACAAAATCTGACTCAGTGTCCGTCATGTTTGAAAGTTTGTAGTGCTGCGAGGGAGAACGTGCACACGCAAGGGGCGCAGTTGAGCAGAGCTGCGGCTATCTGAATGGTCTGAACACAGAAGAGCAAGTGGCTTTGATAAAATGGCCCATTATTTGACATAATACCGGTATTACGATATTGTCTCAACTACATATCGTTTTCAAAAATATATCGGTCGTAGTCGTAATACCGATATATCGCCCAGCCCTACTTCGAACATGGAGCAGCAACGACTTACTAAACATTGTCTGTAACATTAATTATAAAAGATTCAGTTTCCAACAAAATTATCCATCACAAAATTATTTAAACATTTTCCAACTAACGATAGTTTAACATGCTTCCTGTTGAATGTAAGAAAACAAGATGACATTCAACTCAAAAAAACGGTAGTACTTTTACCTGAAATCGCAAACAAAACACATTATTCTAGAAACAAGATTGATGCCCCATAAACTTTTGGCGTCTATATGAGCATATACAATCGCTTAGTCATGTTGTAGAAGGTTTTATGTCTATGTCTATTTATACTTCAGCTGTCGATGGATAAATTATACTGAATTCTTACTTCCGGAATCAGCGGTGGGTGGGACTATCTACTGCCTCATGAAATTTAAATTTTGGATTGCCTTCAATTTGGTCAAAACTATGGCCTTGTTTATTGCTTCTTTTGGATGAGGAAACGCCTTTTTAACTTTCCCCTCTGTCTGGGTACTGGTCCAGAAACGCCTCCATATCAATGTATTTTGTCAGACTCCCAGTCAATACCCTCTCCCGCTTTTCTTGTTTTATGTTCTAGTTGATCTTATTGTGCCTACCTATTAAATAAAGAAAGAAACACACATACATATATATACATACACACACACACAATGTTATGCATACAGAGGGGAATAACTCATTCTAAGAAATGAAAGAAAACAACAATCAAAACCCCCATGGTGCAGTGTTGACTACTTAGGCTACTATGGAACGTAATTTAGTGGGTTGTTGTGATATGTATATGATATATGATATGTAGCAAAGTAGCTGGCAACCTGGGAAATGTCAGACTAACAGAAAAAAATGAATGGATCAGTGGTTTTAAAATTAACACCGTCAAATTACGGGAGTTTTTCAGGAGAAATAACAAAACGGGAGGGCGCCGGGACATGACCTTGAAATACGGGAGAAACCTCGCGAAAAACGGTGTGGCAGGTCTGCCCCTAGCTATGTTTCACCAATGAAGATGCCGAGGGTTCAAGGTCAGAAACTTTAATTTATTTCAAAATAACATCAAAAATATTTTTTTCTTTTGTAACAAATTTCCCTCACGGGATCAAAAGAGTATATATACTATACTATATCATGTAATATTAGAATTTTTCAGCACCTTTGCTTACTTTTACGATGCTTACACACCCCGCCTTAGGCGCCCCCCATTCCTGTACCTGCTCAGCCACAGCCAGTTTCTCACTGTCATCTCGATTTCAGCCTCAGTGGAATTTGGATGGACTGGATTTCTTAACACAGCACCTAAACAAAAGAAATAAAGCAACAAGGTCAGGGCATTTTACAGAAAATATATATATATATATTTAAAGACATTTGGTTGAGAATAGTGTGAGGACAGTATAGCCTATAACAAGTAATAAGTATAACAACTGATATAGACATCACGAATGGGTTGAATAGTGACTGAATGTTGCTTTAACACATTGTAGGACTTACCTGATGGTTAGGCCATGATTAAGGCCCGTCTTCTGTTCCCTACCGCACCAGTTCAGCTGAGTTGCAAGATGTTGACCAAATAATTTTGCGCACTCTCCAAACTGTTTCTTTTTATATTTTTGCCACCAGACAACGACAGTTTAGTTATCTGTAAAGTAAAAGATCAATTCGACTAATCCCATTTCACAACCTGCTGTATTACATTTACAAACTCATTTTAGGCAGTGGGCCGGATTTGTTGGAATGAGACCTCGTGGGGGCCGTCACTGTCATGGTCATTGTCATTTCTCTGCACTGGTATCAGTGTTGTTTGGTGATATGCTCCTTTACTATACCCACTTGAGAACAAACAAGTACAAATCATCGACTGCCGTCATATCCTGCTCTGTCTCTCTTGAAACACCCTACTTCCATGTCAGTTTTTTGGCCTCTTCTTCCTGATGATGTATCACAGAAATTGCTTATTAGTCTGAGCGAATTAGGGTTGAAGGTGGAAGTAAATACAGCAAAAGGATATTTGGTATCAATCGAATTGTAATTTCATGTAGATTAAGAATTTCAGGTGCCTACAGCGCAGATTTGTACCAGAAAAAAGATATACAGCTTTGAATGGACCATGGTATAATGATTATTGGGCCAAAATCGTATATTATCACATATAGATATTAGCTGATATCTTCCATACTGGTAAAAGGATCTTTACCAAACTTGGTGTACTTACTCACCATAAGTTCTTGATTAAAATTAGTAGGTGTTTAATGCCTTGGGGTCAAAGGTCAAGGTCACGTGAGGTCATACTTGACATGCAATGTTTGTTTTATACCTCTCAATCAGATTGAAGGATACTCATTAAACCCAACACAGTTAATTAAGCCTAAATTAACTGATAAGGCATTAAAGATCATGGGGTCAAAGGTAGAGGTTAAAGGTCATGAGGCTATAGCTGGCTGAGGCATATAATAAACTATCTGAATTGACATTAAAAAAGATTAAGACATTTATTAAATCTGTATAAAAACAGTTGTTTCAACCTCCACATCTTATTTTAGTATTGTAGCAATAGCCTCTCTGAAATCAGGGGAAATCTAAATAATTTGCTGTTTTAAAAATGCAAACATCTGTGTGAATACCTGTTTTAAAATAACTTTCAGTTCATAAATGATATTGGAGTAAAAAACAAAGTACTATTACATAACATTCAGTACATCAATAACAACATTGTAGTTAATTTAGACAAGCTGAATAGCAGAAGTTTTAGATTAAATCCAAACCATTTCTGTCAAACATCTGATAAACATTGTCATCTTGAGCTATTTCCTTCAACTTAAATTATAACGCCAGACAATCGATGTAAATGTCTATGTTGATAGAATAGTGTTAGAAATAAAAACTACCCTTGCATCGCATTGCAATAGTTATACTTTGTTCCCTGAAGTTGGTAGTAGGCATATAAGCAACGGCAGCAGCGGAATGATATTACCTAGGACTCTACTAGGTATTATGGTGGGTTTTCAGGATGTGAAGGGATGTAATCATGGGTTTAAGGGTTTATACTATTGCATGGGTTTTCATGTTTTAGAAGAATGTAGTCATGAGTGTCATAAGTCTTAATGCCACTGCATTTGCTGTGAGCAGTGTGAGGTCATTGCATCTTGTGTAGGCCAGACCGACTGTCAGAGGAGTGGGGTGAGTGGAAAAGTACTGGGGGTACCAGGATGAGAGGATCTCTTCCTTATATGATTGAGGGAGAGGGGGTGTTATCAAGCTGGTGAGGACTGGACAGTACAGGGATGAGGAGGCCACTGTGCCTTATGAGTTAGGGCCCGTCTAGCTAGGAAGAGAATAAGATAAGAAGGCCTTATTTCACCAAACTGGAAGGAAACAGAAAAACTTAGGGTTACACTATTTTACATATGTTATCTATGCATTACATAGGATGCATGATGGGAAGTAGAGTTTAGATTCTCTGCCCGAGCCCGAACTTGACCCGCGGGCCGGGTCGGGCCGATTTTTCCAGCCACTATCCTCGGGCCGGGCCGGGTCCTTGATCAAGCATTTTTTTTTTTTAAATCATTAGCCTACTTGGGTAGGGAGCTAAAGCTATGCCATAGTCAGACTCAGAAATATTATATATTTAACAAAGTAGGCCTAAGTAACAAGTGTATACAAAGTTATACAAGTTAGGCTCAGAGTTACAAAATGTCATTTAATGTCATCTGCGCAACACGTAGCCTATCATGCGCAGCTTCTCCAGTCGCACGCATCACACCGGGCCTGCTGTTCTGTATTGTGTAGTTTAAGTGCAACGTGAAGCTTGAAGATGTAAAGAAAAAAATGAAAACAGGAGAAACTTCGAGCAAGTTTGGAGAAAAGTCGGAGGTAGGCTGTGCATTTGTCAGGTATGCTTTGTTGCGTGCATTAAGTGCGCACGATGTTCACCTATGACAGCAAAAAGACTTTGATGAACATGAAGCAGGCTTGCCATGGCAGAAATAATGATAGCCAGCCTTCAATGTCCTCTTTTGTCACTTCTCCAAGCATACACCTGAGAGCGAGCAAGCCCTCACAGAGAAATGCCTTGAGTTTTGCTGCAGGGACATAGGCTACTTTTACGTTGTAAGTGGCTTACGTTTCTTCATTCGGATTCATTTGCAATCCATTCCATTCTGAATAAACAAACATAGGCCTAGTTTAGCCTACATTCTTCATTATTGCATTATTCATTAATATAATTCTAAACGGATTTCTGTAGCTCAAACAGCTCGGAATTGTAGTTGAGAACGTCAGTTATAATGGCCCACGTATTTAAAAAAATGTCGGGTTTAAATCGGGCTCGGGCTCATAATTACAGTTAATGTGTTGGGCCGGGTAGGGCTCGGGCACAATGTGCACGGGCTCGGGTAGGGTCGGGCTTGATTTTTTGGGCCCGATCTAAGCTCTAATGGGAAGATGGTTTCCACCAATGTAAGTGACCCTGCTTGGTACTGATTGGTGAAAGGTGTTGATGGAGATGGCATGAGAGGGTGGCACTTCTCAAGGGCTGAGGAGTATAAAATATAGTGTACAGTATAGCCATCCGTAGGGGAGATCTTGTCGGGGGCCCCAGCTGATGACATCTCCTCCCTATTGCTTTGATGGTTGGTCTGGACTTTGGTTGGGCTGTACTATCATTGCAATACGGTGAATAAAGATCAACAGTCTTCGGAAAATCTTCTATCTACATTGTCTCCTTCGGACGCCTTGTTCCAGAGTGCTAAATTACTAAATAGTCATGTGGTAATTGTGAAATGGACAATTGGATTTGGAAGTGGACATTTTCTAGCCTGGAAAATCCAGACCCTGGTAATCTCGAAAGATTAAGGGTCTGGCCACGAACAATGTAATGTCCCAACTCGAGCGGCGGCACCAAGCATGCATTTGAAAATCTCACTGCAAGCAATTGGATAACACTAGACCAATGTTTACTCTGAATGATTCCGGAATTGGATAACACTATGACCAATGTTTACTGACCTCCAACGTTGCAGCGCTGTCGTCCTCAGTTTAGCTCGCCTCTGGCTCGCATATATCAGATACGCCGATTTGATTGGCTCCCCGGGATGCAAGGGGTAAAAGTAACGTGCATCATTGCTCATTCCATTGTGCTCTCGCGAGAACTCTGGATTTCCAGGGTAGACATTTTCCACGACAGTATCCTGATTGGAGTGCGCTTCTCTGTTTACTTTTCGACGCAGTACTACTAACCGCTGCTAAGAAACTTGTCCCTTAAAATGTTATGCGATCATTGAAATGCAAGGATAGAATAATGTTAGAAATAAAATGATCAACACAGACATTTACATCGACAGTCTGCCGTTATAATTTATTTGTCTGCCGTTATAATGTATTTGCCTGGGTGTACTGTGGAGTGGGTAAGAATGTTTTTAGTGGCAGGCTGACACATACTGATGACTTGCGCTAGCTTAGCACCTGCGAACTCTGCAACTATAAGGACTGGATGAAACGTGTTGAAAACGGTCTCCACTGATAAATATCACACATGCTAACTTGGAAATGAGGTCCTATGTCCAACATCCTGAACCACCCCTTTAAAATGTGTTGTTGCCTATAGCAATGCTATAGTAAATCAGCTTTTGCAAGCCAGTGCTACAAGATGACAGCTCACCTCCACATTGGCAGATAACACAAAGATCTGCGCATATGCCAGGTTCCTCTTCAAGTGCTGTCTCATCATCCATTGCAGTGAAATGGAAAATAATGAATCAAGACAGTACTGAGCACAACTAAATACTGATAATCATCCCAGGGGAAAATATTGCTTCTCACAACAGTCTCATCTTTCAGAACCAAAATGTAGAAAATGAACTGCTATCCTAATACTTTGTGTCCGTTAATGTGCTTTGTAAGAAATTATAAGGTGGCTTGTAACTCATACAATTAAATCCCATTTTTTAAGAGATTGACAAATTCGTATTTAATTATATTATTGATATCTGCCGTCAAAATCTTCCAAAATATTTAGATATTATTTTTTGCCCATGTAACAGAGTAATATGTGATTCCACTTGCTATACATTGTTCACCATTCTAAGCACGAGACCCTACCCTACAGACTTAGGAACTAACGTTCGTTATATTCTTTCCAGTCTGTTATGTACATTTTCGGGGTAGGTTGAAAAGATTTGCACTTCAGTTAATTTATATGATCTGCTGTAACATGAGTCATTCTAAAGATATATTGCTTCATAATTATACATGCACTGTTGGTTGGGTATATATTTAGAAATTGTCATCTTCTTTTTACTGATTTTAATCTTTAATCGACTGACGTTTATCTATACCATGACTAGCATATTCGCTGTAGCCGTTGTTATGATGATAATCCTAATGCTAATTTTATTTCCTTTTATAGTGTTTTACAACTTGCCAACGGCTAGCGAAGATCCTGACTTTTGTCTGTATTGTTGTCAGGTACACTTTTAATTCATTGTTCGTAATATTCTTCCCAGTCTGTTATGTACATTTTCGGGTGTTTTACAACTTGCCAACGGCTAGCGAAGATCCTGACTTTTGTCTGTATTGTTGTCAGGGGCAACAAATAAACGGTTGCAGAGATAGCCAACTACTGTACAACAAGACTCGGCATTTATTTCACCAAAAACACAACGCAGAGAGTTTACCACGTTACACCCACCCCTAACTTCAACTTTGTCCATGAAGGGAAAAATAGCAAGGGCCACAGTTAACAGTCATACTAACCTATGGAAAGTCACAACAGCACAGAAAGCTATAATTTACAGCTGGAAGTAGCACTGCTTGTACTGTGGAAAGGACTGCAAGGGCAATATTGAAAGAGATATTGGTCAGGTCATGACTATGCTAGTGAAAGTATTTAACTGTTACTGTATGTAACTGCTAAGCACATTTGCTTAGTAACTGCAATCAGATTCTTGATTCTTATATACAAAGGAGGGGTATTTATTGTGCTGTAGTTAGGGACTCCCCATGTCAAAAACAACCAAGTAAAAAAACACCATATTTACAGTAATTGAATTGAACATGGCATGTTGATTAGCATGTCTCCACTCTATAACCTTGTATGTCAGGGGATGAAACTGACCTTAACCTTTGACCCCATGGCCCTGAGTCTCTAAGTTCATCTAACTTGTATAGACAACAAATGTACTAGAGTTAATGAAGATCCAACAGTCTGCTTTGGAAATATGAACCAAATACTGCATGTGAGTTATTTGTGTGACCCCTTGTAACCTTGACCTTTGACCTCAAGACCTAAATTGTCTTGCCAGTTCTTTGACAACTTATAGTGGGTAAGTAGACCAAGTTTGATGAATATCTTTCAATTGGCTTAAGAGATATCAGCTAATATCAAGATGTACCAACATACGTTTTTGGCCCAAAAATCATTGTGCCATGCTCCATTCAAAGCCCTATATATTTTTTTCGGTACAAATCTGCACTGTAGGCACCACAAATTCTTAATCTACAGAAAATTATGATTCAAATGATACCAAATATGCTTTTGCTGTATTTACTTTCACCTTTGACCCTTTTCTAGGCTAATTCGCTCAGACTATATTACAAATTGTTGAAGACAACCGGATGGGAATATCTTATCTAACTATCGTATCATATAATATTTTTTTATTTTTCCCCTCCTACCCAAAACCCCTGGGCCTTATGTTTGACACCCCTGCTCTAACCTCTTTGCAGTGTAGCTGGCTAACGTGACAAACAGGATAACTTTGTTTCTCATATAGTTTGCTGTGGAAACACTTTGACTTCCTTCTTTCCTTTTCAAGCTTATTAAAAACAAAATGATGTGTAAAGAAATGAAAGTTTGACCTTCATTTTCAAAAAACATAGTTTGTCAAAGAAGGGGGCAGGTGTCTTATCGGACGATAAATCAGGTCTTGTCTTTAGAGAGACACATACTGTACGGGACATATCACATTTTTCTTAAAGGTACTGTCTGACCGAAGTTGAAATTGTCCAGATCTTGGAGCGTAGTAATAGCCTGGCGAGCCAGACCCACATTAAAATGTAGGGTCTGGGCACTCACCGTTCGCAGTGCTCAGTCCGAGGGGCGGGATAATCAGTTGTCTTTCAAATTCCCTCTGCACGCAATAGGACGCAATAGGATATTTGTTTTCAAGTAGCAGGGAATTCAAGCCAAACCGTTGCAACTCTGCCATCAATCATTATGTTAAGCCCACCAAACGACTCTATACACGATTTCAATGTCCTGATTAAGTTTCGATTTCTGGAGCTCACAAGCCAACGGAGAGTTGCTAGACTAGCCCTGGCAGCAAATGTAATGCGCGTCTAGATTTCTAGGCTAGCCTAGTAAGAGGTAGCATGTTCAAATCCTCACGAGGCACAGAATGATGTCTTTGAAGTGGTTTTATGATATAATCCAGTTTCAGAAAAGATTAGGTGGCATTGCGGGGAATTTGCAATCGACTACGCCACCCCAGGTATTAGAGGGAACCCAGGGAACATCCCTTAGAACCAGTAGGTCACACAGATTCGTTGGTTGAAAGGCAGATGCGTGGTATCCCATTACCAAAATACATCTCTTTATTAAATAACAGATACAATGACAACATGCACACGGACACACAGAATATCAGGACACTAGACATTAGGCTGTGACTTGGCAGGTAACCTTGCTAACGGTAGCTGTACCCCAAAAGAGGGCAATCAAAAGTGCTCCACACCAACATGACCAAAAGGGATGGGTTAACAGTAGTACTAGCTACATTAAACACAGCACAGCACACAAGGAGGGGAGTAGCGACCACTAAAGGGAGTTCCCCCCCAAACAGACAGCCCAACACCAACACACACAAAATACAAGCGCACACACCAAAGTAATACACACAAACATCTCAGCCATTGGCAAATGGCAAACAAAATACAATCCTTTTACTTTGGTCAACACTGAGTACAAGTGACCAGGGAGCAGTCACCATGCAGAAGGCTGCTAAAAGTAATGACAACATTTTACTTTCTGACCTGAAAGACATTAGCCATGACGGGGGAGAGTAGTAAATGTAGCATACCTGCCAGCAGTCCTTTATACGGACCAAAACAGATCCAGTGGACAGGGCGAGTGAATCTAAATGCTGAAGTGCTGCAAAACAACCATGGTAGCCTACTACTTGCCCAAACTCTAGTGAAAAAGCCTGTGGAGCTGCAGTGACAGCCGTCCAGGGATCACACACACCCAACAGACCAGTGAATAGATACAGTGAAATGTAGGAAGGAAAAGGACTCATATTCTCAATCTCTGTTAGGAATTCTACTGCTATTGTCGCACAATTGTGCCCTACCAACAAATACGGGAGCTGGTCTTCATTGGGTAGCATGGGGAATTGGGGAGCAATCTTGCCAATGTGGTCAAAGAATTTTCTCCTAACCAGGGTGTAATTTTTACACTCTGTGAGGAAGTGTAATTCATCTTCTACTACTCCTTCGTGGCATTGTAGACATAGCCTGTCATCTCTTGGTTTACATGTCTGCCTGTGCCTACCCCTCTCAACTTCCAGAGTGTGTTCACTAATTCTGAAGGAAGTTAGAAGTTTCCTTTTTTATAATCTTTGATATTTGTTAAATATGGTTCCAATTCATAATTTGTTTTTATTTTTTGATAATATTTCAATTTGTTGGATTTTTTAATTTTGTCTAGCCAATATTTATAATATTCATCTTTTGTTAATTTTTCGATATGTTTTAATTTTTCCTGAGACATGTCAAGTGTATTCAGATGCAAATTGTGTTTTGATATAAGGTAATCAAATATATATATAGATATAAAAGGATCTCTCTCTGGGTGGGTTCTCAGAAGGGCACTGTGATTACATTCCTCTGGTTTTGAGGACAGTACATGGTAATAAAATGTCTCTCTCTCTCTGTATGTGTGTTTGTGGCCTACATTAGAAATGGCAAAGTGCACTGACATGTTGCTGTCCGTGGTTCTGAAGAGTATACTGTTAATGCTACGTTACATCCATGAACAGCAGTTGGCTAACAATAATGACATTCAGCATGTGTTTAGCGTGTAAGTTACATCGGAAAAAGTAAAATTGATAGCGCAAACGTAGGCTTTTGCTGGTGTTTTGCTTTTGCCTGTTTGTCTGCCAAAACACTAAGCTCAGAACAAGAAAATGTAAACACGTTATTCCAGGTGATGCCAAATTAGCGTAGAGCCTCTAATGCATGGACTGTACAAACAATTTAAGTGATGACTAAAAGTAATGATTTATTGATGCAGTAGGCCACATTCGTAGGCTGCAATTAATCGTGAAACGTGTACTGTAGATTAGAGCCTTCGTTTTTTTATTCAGATTCAGACTCTCATTACAATGTCAAGTTGTTCGGGTGGCATGTCATTGTGATGTCAAAATTGTGCTAAACTATTATGACGAATCACTATATAAAGCAGTATTCAACTGAACTTTTTTATTGTGCTATTTTATACTAGAGAGAGAGAGACTTTTTAACCGTTTTTTACTAGACTAATTGAAGATTTCCTGTGATGTCGGTCCCTGAGACCCAGCACTTTGACCAGGTGTTGCAAGTTTACTTTGAAATCACACACACATTCACACAAATAAGGATTTATAGAAGTAATGGACACATGTTGAATAGATGGTCTTACAGTATGTATATGTATGACACAATGTTGTCAGTAATCTCTCTGAAAGGTTTGCATTTTATGTTCACAGTTGTGAAAGATACATTTTTGTTGCTTTTATTGGGTCCGAACGTGCTTAATACTCATTCTTATGTTTTAATTGCAGCGATTTTGGTTCGCCTTCTTGTGCTGCATTAGCAAGGGAGAGGAGTAGTTGTATTGTAACAGTACAGGTAAGAATATTGTAGGATTCTCTGGTTGTTGCGTTGTGTTTTAGTTCTAATGTCTGTATTGAAGATGGTCAATAAAGCTTGACGGCGGGATCAGGATCGGCAATTAGATGATGATTTATTGTAGATGGTACAATAATGAATAACAGAACACAGGCTAAGTCTCGAACAGTAAAACTGTGCAGTCTAACAGTTGTGGTTGTTATTAGAAGCGGCTGCTGAGCCTTCCGACAGAAGATGCTCCTCGGGTCGCTTCCTCGATCCGTCTCAGAGTCAAAACCTAAGACAAAGCCTGTTATACTAAAACATACAAACGTCAATCATGCCAACGTGGCAGGTGCCAACCAGTGTACAAAACCCGGCCCTGGCCAGACGGAGATACTAGCCGGAATAGGCCGACATGCTGTCTCCCTCGGCCCATGTTATCACTGATGTTCCTCGGATGTTCCTAAACATCGGGCTGTATGACCTTCCTGCTGGTACACAGGCCTAAGGCACAGTTATGTACAATAGTATGGACCTCTGCCTGTTTTATGCTATACACAGAAGTAACATATGAACACATCAGAACACAGTAAGTATACCCCAGAATTCTACAATATGTTTTCACAGTGTTTATTGATTTGATTCAGAGTTCAAATAAATACTTAGATGAGCATAAATCATTTATGTAATTTGCTTCCTCCAGGTTGTACCAGGCGGTTATACCATGGATCCTGCAACCTCTACCAGCAGGGTCACATTTGTATTACCCTGAAAATCAATAAAACATACTATAAACAATATTTTTTATTTAAATGTATACACGTTTTCTGTTCTCTTTTGGAGTTGATGGACTAAACACATGTCTGACTGACAGGACCAGGCAATCACAAAGTTTAGGTATAGCCTGGCGGGCCATCCTATACCATTGAAATGTATATTCTGGAATCGAACCATTCACCTCGCTTAATCCAAGGGGCGGGCAGAGAATTGTCTTTCAAACTGCCTAGGCATGCAATAGGCCAGCGCTACGACCATATCCGTATCTGGTCGGCAAAACGGCAAATACATCCTTCTTCGAAAGGAATGACTTAAGTGCATTGTGTTGCTCAACTTTCAAAGAAAAGCACAAGTCCAACTTCTCCAAAGTTGACGCCAACGCCAATTCAAACAACCGCTCTTCGTTCGCCATAGCCACCTTCCTTGTTGTTCACCGTCGCAGGACTGTCGTTATCCTGTTAAGCCCGCCTTAAGACTCTCTAACAAAATAGAGCGCTGTGATTGGATGACGTCCACGGCGTCAGCCAAAAGAAAGCCCTATGGTTTGATACTAGACGTACAGGCTGAGCAAATGAATTTGCCGCCGCTAGGGTGCGTCTAGATTTCTAGGCTAGTGTAGGTACAGAGTTTAGTCTAGAATTTGTCGTCATGGTCAGGAAAGATTAATTCTAGGGTAGTGAAAATGGTACCTATGAATTCATATTTACTTGGTATTTTCTACATAGGATTCGTCAGTTGAGGGAGATAACTTGAAAAAGTTCAAGGTAGAAAAGCTACTAATTAACAAGTTTACAAATAGCTGATAGTCTATGTGATCTTATTATGTATGTGTTGTTAACAAAATTGTGCAGGAGAGTGTTGAACTGGTAGAGCATCCAGATCACCAGATGGTATTGGTACAGGGGCAGCCGTGGCCTACTGGTTAGCACTTCGGACTTGTAACCGGAGGGTTACCGTTTCGAACGCCGACCAGTAGGAAGCGGCTGAAGTGCCCTTGAGCAAGGCACCTAACCCCTCACTGCTCCCCGAGCGCCGCTCTTGTAGCAGGCAGCTCACTGCGTCGGGATTAGTGTGTGCTTCACCTCACTGTGTGTTCACTGTGTGCTGAGTGTGTTTCACTAACTCACGGATTGGGATAAATGCAGAGACCAAATTTCCCTCACAGGATCAAAAAAGTATATATACTTATACTTATGCTATACTGGTAAAGTAAAGCTGATATTCACGAAGAGGATTCTTAGCCTAACACTCAAATGATGCAATGGCTGGACTTGCTTGGGCTGTAGATGTAAAATGCTGTAGGAGGAAAACAGAACTCTACCAGTACATATTAGCATTTTTATGACATCCAGAATTCACCAACTGTATAGTGCTTACACTACACTTAAAACAGATTGCTGAATTATCTCATATTGGCTTTGTGGTCAGTTTCTCTCCTCTCTCCTCACATCTTGTAAAGTGGACTCCACAATCTGAAACAGTATATTTCTAGAAGACCATTAAGTAATTCATATGCTTATCGACTTCAGTATTTGGCAAGGCAGACATAAGAAGTCTGCCATTTTCCCAGTGCTGTCTATGCACACTGTTGTGTATACGGGGGTAGATAGTGTCTGTATGCTTTGGACAAATTGTTCTAGTGAAATGGAAATTTGATTATATTGTGTAGAGCCATGTAATTTCTTACATTTTACTCTGTTGTCTGGTGGTTTACAAACAAATATGTAGTTTAATGAACTACACCACCCTGTTCTGATGCTTTGCATGGTTTACTATTAACCATCCTCATATGGTTATATGCATGTTACAGGGCAACCCAAAAATAAGTAATAGACAATTACTCTTACCTCGTAATGATATGAGCAAAAAAAGCATTAAGTACTATCTAACAGCACCGACAGTACTAACAGTATCCAAATACTATTTCCACCCTCAGTTTTGCTCACCTTTACCTCCACCCAACTCCATCTTGAGGAAATCACTGTGGAAACTGAATTAACATCAAAGTATTAACTCTTGAATTTCCCGTTTCCATCGGATTAATAATACCATACTGTTAACCTCTTTGCTGGCTGCTTCTGAGTGTTTTGTATGTGTGTGTCAAAGTGTTTCTCTCTTTGTTTGTGTGTGTGTGTGTGATATGTTGACACAGCAATCCAGCAATGCACTCTAATGTGCTCTGTCTGCTTGTTAACTGCTCTCCGCCGTTTGCCTCCCGAGGTCCTTCTCTTTTCATCTCTGCCTCCAGTCTCAGCCACCTCAGCCCATTAAAACAAGTCAGCGACATACCAGCAATTAACTCCCATCGCCTCGTAAACACACCTAATGGCAACGGGCCGAGACAGCGGCTGCCTGCGCTTCTTCCACCAGGCAAGAGGAGGGGGGGGGGGGCATTTTTTATGCAGAAACAGAACAAGATAGGCTTGCCTTTAACGCTTAAGGGGAAAAAAAAATAGAGTGACATGGATGGTGAGGGGCGAAGATTAAAACGAACAGGAACATAAATGAGGTCTGCTGGTGTTCCGGGTTCTGAGGGAACTCGGTGGCTTCGACGAGATCAGAGCAGTGTCTCTGCTTGAAAAACAAAAAAAGATTACAGAGGAGATTACTAGCTGACTGCAAGAATTTCTCATGTTTGCCACCATGAAGGAAGGGACCCTCTGAACACATACTGTATGCATGTACCGTGGTCAGTACACACACACACACATCCAGAAGCCAAATGTAATAGCTGCTCTGGTTGCTGAGGTGATTCATCAACAGGGATGTACAGTGGCTTGTGGGGGATGTGGTGAATTGGAAGTTCCCCACCTTCACAATGCATGAAGGAACAAAAAACATAATAGTGTGTGTGCATCCAGGCACAGAGATATGCCTGACATTCTGGCTCTGTTAATGAACATCCTCCGTGAGGCACAATGCACAAACCGGTTGTCAGAATGTGCTTGGCAAACCGTGGCGCATCCAGCATTTCTGCCCACTGTGGGGAAGGCTCTCTCTTTCTTTCTCCCTCTCTCTCCCCTATCTCTCTCTCTCTCTCTCCCTCTGTGGGTGTGAGGAATCCTCTAACCACGACTCCTGGTTCTCTCCTCGCTTGACAGACCATCTGAAGGGACCGTGGCAGGTCCACTCAGAAGAATGAGGTTAATAATTCATCAGAGCACCTGGACGCTTTTCCGAAGCACGGTGAGCTCTCAGCTCAGAGCCTCTTCATATGGAGGAGCAGTGTTGAGAGAATAGAACTGTATCCTAAACCATCCCCCCTTTTCCCCTCGCAGAGATTCTCCCGATGGCTGTTTTTTTATGAAATATATGGATATAAACACAGTGAGTTTTTAAACGGAGTTCCCCATAGCAGGCATCACCGTTGTGACAACATGGGAGAAGAACCTGTCAAAAGCAACATGTTTTCTGTTGAAATGGTGAGAAAGAGCAAAAAAGGCCAAGAGAGAGAGAGTGAATGGGGAAGGAGGAGAAACAATAGTGACAGAAAATGGGGGGGGGGGGGGGTGCAGTGGGTTTATCAAACTCATCAACTTCTATTAGAATTCTATTACGTGAGGATCATTATCATATCCACCAGAAACATCAATCAAGCACTGATGCCTCTCCTCTCCATTCCTCTCCTCGCCTCTCGTCTCCTCTCCTGTGTGTGCCAGAGACAAGCGAGTCGGAGAGATAGGACAGAGAGAAAAGAAAACGAGAGGTAGAAAAGCCAAACAGAGCGAGAGAAAAATAAATGGTGACCGAAAGACAGACGGATGGATAGATAGAGAGAAAGAGAGAGAAAAATAAGGAGTGTGGGTGTAATAGAGTGGAGTGGAAGACACTGGCACATTAAAGTGCTGCATCCTTAATCAAGCGAATGCCTTTATTACGCCGGCCTTGATTCATCATCGATCACCACCTGCCGTCACCATGGATGCGGCCCGCACACTAACTGGGGAGCAGCCAGGGTTGTCTCAAAGCCATCCCACCGGTAGCAGGTGTGTGTGTAAGTGTGTCTGTCTGTATGTATGCTTGTGCGTGTGTGTGTGCTTGTGGGCATTTGAGTCAATCAGTCTCTATCTCTCTTTCTCTCTCTCTCACTGTGTGTGTGTGTGTGTGATTGCCTCTCACAATATGTGTGTGCTAATGGGATACCTTGCCCTGGAAAAGATGGGGGTCAAAACCTGCGCCCTACCTAGCTTGTCTGCCCATCTGCCCACCAGTGGCTGAGCGAGGCAGCCCTCTTCCAGGAAGCCAATGCTGCCCTGGGCCCAGCCAAGGGGCTCCAGCAGCCTGCCTCCACAATCCCAGAGCCCATTATCTACCCTGCCCACAGCCTCTCCTCAAGTGCAACAGATCAAACCCCCTCTATCTACTGTTGTCTGTCTTCCACAAGTTCAAACTTTATGTCTGTGTCATACCATGTCCCAAACCAATTGCACTCGATAAGAACACGATTGAGTAGGCCAGACCTACAGAGGGAATCTGATATGAATGTGAGTTAACATAACTGAGCTGTTGGCTGTTGAATGTGATAATTGCAACCATGACAACTGGTCAAGATAATCAAACATGACTGATTGAATCTGGATAGCATCGACAATGGAGAGAATAACAAAGGATTCAAACCTGTGACCCAAACAAATAACGATATCTGCCGTGACTGACAACTGTGACTACCGTTGATGCCATTGGATTTCCCATGATCACATCATGGACGTTCCATCATTTCCCGAAACAGCTCCTCTGTCTGTAACAGAAGCCTTAAAGGAAGCCAGGGCCACCACTTGTTCATCAGTACTCATTCTGCTTGACTTATTGGCTGCCTTTGACTCGGTTTATCACCGTATCCTTCTCTCTATACTCTCAAACATGAGAATCTCTCGCTCTGCTCTCTCCTGGTTTGAATCCTACCTCACATGACGCTCGTTTAATGTATCATGGCTCACAGCTGTCCGCACCTCACTATCTCACCACAGGGGTCCCCCAGGGCTCAGTGCTGGCCCCCCTTCTCTTTGCTATCTACACCACCTCTTTGGGACAGATTATCCGTTCGCTTGGCTTCTCATACCACTGCTATGCAGACGACACACAGCTCTATCTGTCCTTTCCAATTGATGACCCCCCTGGTCTCGGCACGGATCTCAGATTGCCTCTCAGACATATCTACATGGATGAAGGCACATCATCTCCAGCTAAACCTCTCAAAAACTGAACTGCTGGTCCCCCCAAAATTGACTCCCTGTCTGTTGTGCCTACCAGGACTGCAAGAAATTTAGAAGTCGTTCTTGACAACCAACTGACCTTCTCCGATCATGTTGCGTCAGTCGCCGGTCGTGCCATTTCGCACTTTACAACATACGGAAAATCAGGACTTACTTGACTCAAGATGCTACTCCTGGTACAGGCAATAGTCATCTCACGACTTGACTACTGTAATGCCCTCCTGACAGGTCTCCCAGCCTGCACAGTGAAACCCCTTCAGATGATTCAGAACGCAGCAGCGCGTCTGGTCTACAACCAACCCAAAAGGGCACATGTGACCCCGCTGCTCATCCAGCTACACTGGCTACCTATGCTGCTCGCATCAAATCCAAGTCTCTAACGCTTGCCTACAAAGTAGTCTCTAGTTCTGCTCCCACTTACTTGAATGCCCTCATACAGGAATATGCTACCTCCAGACCGTTGCGCTCCAAAGACTAACGACGTCTAGCTCTGCCACCGGTACGCTCAGGCCAATCCAAATTTTTTTCATCTGTTGTTCCTCGTTGATGGAACTCACTACCAGTTCTTACTAGAACACTCACTGATGCACTTATTCTTACTGTACTAGACCTTTTTTTAAATTGTCCTAGAATTGGTGAGAAAATTGCTTTAAAAAGCTTAAACTGTTAACCATGTTGTTAGTCGCTTTGGTCAAAAATACGTCAGCCAAATGTGATGTAATGTAATTTCAAAATCGGTCTTAAAAATCAGGAAGTCTGTTTTAAAGTCCACTCCATCACCATCATACTCACCAGTGTAGACATCACATAGACGAGTAGTACGTTAATAAATGCACCTGTTGTATTCCCTGGGCAAGAAAATAACAAATCAGTTCCTCTGCATTTGTAAACACAGGATTTTTTGTTCTAGATTTTTTTGATCTGTTCATGGTTGCAGTGGTTTGTGGTTTTAGAGTGCTTTAATCTGTGTTTTCCCTCCCTAGTCCATTATTTTGTCATCATCATCATACCCTGAGCACGTCCAACATCCATCACTGTGTCCAAGTCCCCTCATGTGAACTCACCCCCTGGGGTGAGTTCATATGAGCCAGGGGCTCTTCGGCAGTGTTATGCCCCTCCACACTCAGGCTAATGATGAACCAGTGGGCAGTGATGGAGGAAATCAATCCTGTTAGCTATTAGCATTAACCTCTTGATTAGAGCGTAGCCAGGAGGCTAGTGTGGCCCAATGAGCCGTGTGATGGTTTCTCAGTCACAGACGAACGGACATGCCACTGTTGCCACTGTATCCGCACACTTAGTCCTTGACAGACTGTCTGTCACCTCTTGGTATGTACTAATGATGCTATGAACATACTGTGGAAGTCCTGAAACATGCATACCTGTTAACATAGCATGACAGATCTATCAAATGGGGGGGGGGGGGGGGGGGTTACCTTGTTTTGATTGCATTCTTACATTAGTACAAATTTAGTGACCACCTGAGATTCCTTGAAACCCATGGTGCTCATTCACAAAGTCATATCAATCTCAGTTTGTGCTTCTATTTCTACGGCAAGGGCACCCTATTGTTGTTGCACACAGTGATGTGGGATGATTTAAAATGGATAATGGTGGTAGGGGACAAAGTTGTGTCGACATCCAGGATTGGGCGGGATCAATACTGTGCCATTTCCATGAGGCTGGCTGAAGGGCAGACATGTCACTGAGACCACTGCTTTTCATCAGTGAGGTGGAGAGATCAGGCCATACGGGGCGTCATTTGTCAAACGTTGCACATTGTTTTGTATCCTGCACATTTGCAGACATTGTCAAATGTAAAAATAAAAATGCACTAATACAATTTAAACTGTCACTTTTTCATACATGTAGTGTTACAGACAAATTGTTTAAAATCTGTCAATATCTTTTTCAAGTGTTATAATTTGTAGTGCCCCATAATGCCATGGGGTTTGACATTTCTCAGCTGGATGAAAACATGTAACAGAAATCTGCTTACTGGACCTGGCAGTCTTTCCCAATAACACAATGCAGAACAAACCGCGGGGACTGAGCATGGTGTCCTGTCCTTCAGTCTTGTTCAGTACACAACAGACGTGCCTCAATGTAATAAAGTTACCTACCTGTTGCTTTGTTTTCTATGCGGTCAGATGGAAAACTCACGGTCAATCTACCCTGGATATGGACCACGGTTTCTCTAATATATTTTGCACTATCGTGCGCAAAGGCGGTTTTCAGATATTTTGCAGCAAAAGAAATCCTATTAAACTCTACTAGGCCCATTACCATTCTCAACACTACTCTGATGTGAAACTCTCCACTGAAGAGGACCTACTTTATGGAGCATTGCCACACCAAGAAAGCACACAGGAGGACACATACCCCCTTTAAAAAAAAACACGAGTCCATTTTCTGAAGGGAGAAATAGGGTAATAGTCTTACAACCCGACTGCCCATATTTCTCCACCTGAGGGCCAGAGCCATAATCTGCAATCATGCAGCATATCCAAGCATAAAATTGCAGCCCTCATGAGGGAGGCACTGACGAATCCAGTGTGACTCAGTCCACCCGCCATCAATTTACGCTGCTATTGATTAATTGAAAGAGGCCCCACACACATCTAAGCGAGACAGTTTTTTTTGTGTGTGTGTTCTCCCAGATGGCCACTGAGCATTGCAGAGTTAGCACCATCCATATTTCAGTGGTGGTAAGATCTAAGACTTTGCATGGTGGTGTTTTTCTGTTTACTGATTCAATCGATACATTTAAGGATAAAGGGATCAGGTGCCATTTTATTTTGCTTTATTTGGGCCAAATTGAGTCAATAGGCCAACAAGGGTTGTAATAAGGTTGTTGGCTTTATAGTCGCATCCAGCAACAGTGTCTAATTCATCTCAGTTTATGGTTTTCATAGTTTACAATGAGAAACATTGACATGAAATCAGGGTGGTAGCATACACAGACATGCATTTCAGACAGAGGTCAGTGAGTGAGTGAGTGAGAACACTGATGCCCAGATTGGCCTTCCTCCTCGTCTCTCCCATCCCCAGAAAGAAACAGCGTTTGGGGAAGGAGAGGCATTTGGGGGTTAGTGGGGGGTGGGACCTGCTTTCAATCTCGCCTTTAATTATTCTTCCTTGTAACATGAGCTCATCACCCCCCCATCTCAAGAGCATCAATAATTCACCGTCCCAGCATGGTGCCCAAGCCCCTATGCACCACGCTGGATATTGCCTCAATACCATTTGAAGAACCACTAGGCACACACACACAAACACACACACACATACACACACACACACACACACACACACACATACAGTATACACACACACACACATATATATAATTTCATTTGGATCAGAAAATACCAAGTTATTGCAAAATATCACAGTATAAAAACATACAAGACTGATACATGTGCAAACACACACACACAAACACACACATATACAGAAGGCTATGTATGCTGTCTACCAATAGTAGACTGATTGTATGAACCTTCTACAATGAGACCAGTGTGTCCAGGAGGCATGAAAATAGCCCCCCAATTTCCTGTGTCCAATTTCTGGTACGTCCAGGGGATGACGGAGTAGAACCCAATTATATTAGCTTATGAAATATTGATAAAGGGTGCAAAAGATTACCATAGTTGGAATAAATGTCACTGGGACGATATAAACCGGTGCATAGCAGCTGCCTGGCAGATTAATATACAGAGATATTGCCTGTCAGTGTGGTAGACAGGGCAGCTATGTGTGCTTATTGTCACCATAATTCCACACATTTCTTTCTCTCTCTCTCTCTCTCTTTCTCTCTATCTGGATGCTCTGTTAACAGTGGTGACAGGCAAGAGTTTTGGAGTGGAAAAACTGAAACATCCATAGAATGATAAATGCAGGCATTTATACTGAATCCCATACACACACATGCTACTGTACAGACTTATTGAAGCATCAAGCCTTTTGAGGCTCTTTCAAGGTGCATGTGAGCGATGATCTGCCTGCAAAAGAGACGGTATAATGCCCACAAAATGGGCTTTTGAGCCTATTTGTGTGCTCATTAGGAGCACTTGTGGGAGAATGGGTATGGAAGTTGGAAGTGCAGCTGATTGTATTGTAGGAAATTGACAGATTTGTGTGGAAATATTATTTGAATCAGCTGTAACTTACAAGCACTATCTAGTGTATGGAGATCGATTATAGTTGTTTCTCTTATAGTTTCCATATATTAGGTTGTAAAGTGCCGCTATGGAATTCTAATGGCATATCAAATAATTTACAGGGTGTCTATCTATTTTCTATGAAGCACTGACGTTTTCTGTCCTACTTCTTCATTGTAGGCAGTATCTTCTCTTCTCTTTTCTTTAGCCCTATTCACAAATGGATGTTTTTGCTGTTGACTGTGCTGTTATTGTATGTTTCTTTGCATGTGAGAAATTGTTACAATACATTGTTGCCCTTATTTGAACGCCTCTTATGAATATAATTAGCATTTGATTCTTTTCATCAGAAAAGCTGTAATGGTGAACTGACATGAGTGAGGGAGGCATAAACGTTTTTTGTGCGCTAAAGAACTAGCTTTTGATCACCAACTTGTCACAATAAAGACACATACAAGGATATGAATAAATAACCAGTTAATAACAAATCCGTTTGGTATAAACAGATATGCTGTAATTGTACTATTTGTTATGAATCTTTATGAATATTCATTATGCATATATTTCCTTTTCTCTAGATGGTGATGAAAGTATTTTAAAATTAATATTATTTTACTTTCATGTTATTTGGAAAAAGAAAATGGCCATTATGGTCAAACGCTGCTTGACTCTTTGTGTAGTGCTTCCATAGCCTCGTTGACACCAGACCCTTCTCAATTGAGAGTGGGTCTGGAAAAGGTTCATTGACTTCCAGCAGGGGCGTAACTAGCAGTGAAATTCAACTTAAAGGCATCCTTAACAAGATTTGCTCAAGGGGTCAATAAATGCAGTAAATATGCATCTTTTGCAACAAAGTATGAACATAACTCTGATATAATATAGAGGGAATGCACAGACAGCAGTTTCCTACCTGAAACTAGAAAGTTACTAGGTAGTTAATCGTTGCCTACAGAGGGCCACTCAGATGGCAGAAGTGCTATTCGTCATCTTATGAGGTTATGTGCCATCAAAATGATTTGGGAAACGTTATGTTAAGGTCAAAAAACTGTTAAGGGTGCCTTTAAATTGGTGCATTAAATTCTTACCGACATTCTTATGTTTTTTAATGCAATTGTTTACTCAATTTCAAAGAAATACACGTCCATGTGACTATAGCGATTGTATTTGCTTGCCCGTGTTTTAGGGACATTGGAAACGGGCTTCAATGGCCTCTTGGCCAGACGGACCCGCAGAGCTAATCCTAAATGTGCCGAAAGCTCGTATATGGGTATTCCCAGGCTAGTGCTTCCACTGACTAATGATAAAACATTGAGGAGCCCTGAGACTCTAAGCCATCCTCAAACATGCTGACACCAACACTGCCCGGCCTGTGCGAAGATGGGCAAGGATTGCCTCAATGGCTCCCTCTCGTTCTCTACCCTCAGTGACAAGAAAATGAAAAAAATCCTGCTCTGACTGATAGTTCTGAGTCAAGGTCTTTTATTGGGGGGAGATCTTGTCAAGCAGGGATGGATTGTTCCAATTCCAATGAAAACACACATTTCTCGGTAATGTGAGTGTATTTTCTCTGAATCCACGCTGAATTGTGTGTGTGTGTGTGTGTGGGGGGGGGGGGTGTCTTGCACATTCTCATTATTTATGCACATATCTTATGAGGCTTACTGAAAGACTACACAAATGGATCTCCAGTCCACCCCTGATAAAACCAATGTCTTTTACATGGTTCTTGTTCAAGGACATTTGTCAACTAAAAACACTTACTTTTGTGAGACTAATTTATTGCATGTGAATAAACCTGTCTAGAGTCTAGAAACATGACTGTGTTTCCTGTACAGTATAGATTTTTACACCAGCCTTAATTGCAAACCATCAATCAAACTGTGTGTTTTCTTTTCTGTCCAAGACCCTTTGGACGCCGTTTTACTATTTTTCCTACAGACTTTCTTTTAGTCAATTGATACTTGTTGCAACTACGGTGTCCCCAAACACCCTTTCTCTCTCTCCACACACACACACACACACAAATGCATACTCAAACACACTGATGCAGCAGTCCAGACAGCAGACGCTGTACACCCTGAATGACAAGTACTTAAATAAATCAAAGCCAATGGGTTACACGGTGGCCGGAGCATGCTCTGCTTTGTTCAGACCTTAATCCTACCTGGAGCACTGCTGGAGTCAGGCTCTCCAGCTCGTCCTCCTTTGAATTACAATGAACGTTTTAAATGTCACCAACACGGGGGGATGTTGAAGTGTAGTGTGTGTGTGTGTGTGTATATGTGGGATGAGATGGTATGGGATGGGGTGTGAAGACAGCGATAACTGCTTCCTCTGGCTGTCATGTGTGTGATACAATATGAAATGGGTGGCCTCATCAGGACCAGACCTCAGCCAAGAGCGACAGGTGACTTTTGAGGGAGAATTCTAATTGATTCGAAATGGTACATTAATTTCAACTTTTTCTGTTGTTGGCATCTCTGACATCACGTGCGTGGCAGCCCTTGTCTCGTGAATAATGAATCCCACTCACACTCAGATGGATTCAAGGATGCCTCGGAAAGCTCCACTCACCAAATTAATGTGAGATTTTGTGCAGCTGTGTGGGGCGAAAATATTCTGTTTGATAACTTGAAGTGTTAGGGCATCCTTTGAACTGTTCACATTGCACCCTAGCATACAAAAATAGTAACAAAAATAGTATAGAGCATCTTAAAGCAACACTGTGACATCTATCTTTGCCTGAGAGAATGAATCTCGGCAACGACTTGGAAATGCCACAGCAGTGCTACAGGGGCTGCTTCCTCAGATGGGAACAGACAGGTATTGACAGTGACAGACGCTTCACTTTATAGAGATCAGATCTAACTAACATTTGCAAACAGGAACCTAGTCACTGCGGCTGCACAGATAAGATGTGAGAGGAGGATCTTATTGGTGAGCAGTGCCATCTTACTTGCCATTCTGCTTCAGGGCATCAAGAAATACAGTATGTTGTTGTAGCTCCAAAACACTTGTTTTGAGATGTTCAATTATGTTAAGAACTGGTGATTGTAGGGGCCAATCCAAGTGTTCCACATCATCACTGCAGGGCTCGTCATGTCAGTTATTAAGAATTTTAACATGCTGCTCCCATTATTTTGTCCAACCCTGTAAAAAAATAACTTATAAAACTTAAAAAAATAAAATAATAATATGCTCAATTATCTGAATTTAGATTGAAATTACTGTAAGTTCAGCTGGGTGCTAAATCGTCCTGAGTGTCAGTGTAAACTTTATGAGTAAAGCAAAGCACTCACAGTTCTTTTGAGTTCTTCACAGACCCACAGGTCCAACCCTGCCCTGTACATTATTCAGAGACTTTCTAATGAGGAGACACAACACTCAAAAAATCCTCCATAGAAAGGCATGGGGTTAGTTTGTAACGCCAATATGGCAGTTGTCTACACATATCCCTCCCCTTCCACGGCCAAAAGTCGACATGTGAATACATTGTGCCAATCATGTGATGTGGAGCTGGAGCGAGGTTGATGTTGTGAAGTCTTGTGTACATGCAGTTCTGCCCGAAATAGATGCCTTATAAGTGCCCAAAATGCATTGCAATATGGCCACCGAGTGGAGGGACTTGCCTAATAGGACTATTAGGGCTTATTCCAGTATGACACGATACTGAACAGTCTTCACAATACTAAAAAGTCTTTTGATCGATAAAGGAGTGGGAAAACTTGTTTAATTCCAAAGGACTAAATGAAAAAGCCAAGGTTGATCAATATGCAAATTAAAAAAATTAGACTTGTTTTAAGCCTGCAGTGAAAGAATAGCTATTATTGGATGTCACCTCATTAAACAGCATCTGCAAAGCGATACTTTTTTCTTTGTCTTGTAAAAGGTAAGTCAATCATAAGTTGAGCTACAAACACATTCAAAGTATGCAAAGGTTGACAGAGGACGCTCCCATGGCAAAGTTTCTTAACTCAGTTTGTTTGACTTCATTTGGGAGCTCTAATGATCTCCCTCTCTCGCTTGCTGTGCCACACTGGGGACTGTGTCGTTTGCTTTTGAAGGAGTTTGTTACCATTTCTGTCAGATGTGTTTTTGTACTTGCCATTTTTTAATTGTCTGTGTGCAATATGGAAGGTTCACACACACACACACAATTGAAAAAGACCCAGCAGGGTCGAAACGTTGCCTGTTGTGCATTAAATATATCGGAGTCAAAAGCAGTGTTGCGGACATTATATTTTTTCAATTGAGTTTTCTTTTGTCCTGCACCTGCCAGAAGGTGGGATGTGCACACAATAACTGTTTGCTGAACACACACAGCAAAATAAAATCACATAAGCCTGTGAAATTTCTGTCCTTTTCCAGAATGTAAAAGCATAGTGAATCCAAACTTGTCCTTCTTTCAGAGTATGCCAGCATGAGGTAGAGAAGGAATCCCACAGATATGTTTGGGATGGAGTTTCCGCTCTACATTTTTCAATGTCTTTCAGCTTGTTTTTTGTTTTGTTTGAAAGTCCTGAAATATTCAACTATGTACAGGAGCCTTTGCAGAGACTTTCATTCTTTGTTGGAAATCCACAGCAGAGGAGGGCTTTAAAGCCTAGCCCCCAGGGCGGCACACAGACTTGCACACGCAACCAGTTCAAAAAAACACCCAGCTTTAAGAAACCCTCAAAAGAAAAGAAAAAGAAAAAAAAATGGTGGAAATCCCAACACAAAGGGAATCATGTCCCAGTGTCTTAAGTGAGCCCTAACTCTCCCTCCCTCTATCTTCTAGTCTCTTCTCTCCTGTCTTTTCCTCAGCTCTTACTCTTCTGTCTCCCTGCTCTCTCTCTCGCATTTAGGCTCTGCGGGTGTTGTGAAAGCACAGCCGCCGGCATGATCTTCAGAGTGGACGACTTCGAGGGAGGGGGAGTCTGACGGTGGGCCAAGAGCGGTAAAGCAATGCCCTCGTCAACCCTGTCTGAAAGGACTTTTGTTGTGAGGCACGTGGACAGCAGTAGACAGGATGGACACGCGGACACCCAGTCAAGGCCTCCCAAACAAAAGGACATTATGACAGCAATCACTGGAATGGAATCAATAGAGCAGGCTGATTCCACTCCGCTTGCAGACCCTTTGAATTCCAGCTCAAGGTCACCAGACCAAAATGCTCTCTCTTGTTCTATGTCCTTGAGTTAATCACAAGTAAATACCCTTTCATTTCTGTCATAGTGCCATGTGTACCATGTTTTTGGAATAGCCTACCTCTGTGTGATACAGATATGCGTCTGAAATGTCAGCTGGAATGTGAGCCCGGTGAGGAGAGATGCTTATAATTGATGTCACAGGTGGGCTAGTTGAAACTTTCAACTTCTGTTAGAAAAAGACGTTGAGATTGGTGTAGCAACGTAGCATAGGCTGTTGTTAAAGTTAGCGATATTGGACAGAAATATAGACATTAAACGAGTTCATTTGATGAATAATACGTGCAGTTTGAGCCATCTAGATCAACAAAAGGTGAAGCAAATAGGCATACTTTATCAGTATAGCAAAGGCTAATGTGAATAACTAAATAGTTGAATTATATGCTCCTAAACTGGGCTGGTGCGTTTTGTCGAGTTCAGAGACAAAAGCAGTGTTTTACATGGTAATGCTGTCTTTTAAGAAACGTTCAGTGGCCTGATCAGTAGGCCTAGTCTGTGTCTATAGGGTTTAACATGTAATGTGAACACTGTTCACACAACTTTATTGGTCTGTTAAACATACTAGCACAATGCCACATTCTGTAAGTAGCCTACGCTGCAGGTTAAAACATTTCAAGACAATTTTACAAATTAAAGCCTAGTCTACTCTACCCAAGTTTATTTATTACCTGGTTTGGTCCAACAAATATTCAGACTTATCTTATTCAGACTTATTCTAATAGTCTACTATGAAGTGTCCATTAGGCCTATGAAATCTTCAGAAATGTCGGTAACACTCCATAATAAGGTGCCATAATAAATAGCAAACTAGTAATTACCTAACCCTTTGTTAATATTTGTTATTTGTTACTATCATATCTATTTGGCACAAGTTAATAGTTTTTTCATCATTAATTAAATATTAGATGTTTGCATAAAATCTGTATGTTAGTGTTTTAGCAAATCTATTAACTAATATTGTATTAATATGTGTTAATAGTTAACTAAATGTATTTTGCCACTTATTAACAGCTATTTCTTACATCATTTAAATGTTAAATGTTTATTTACAAACTATATGTTAATAGAAAAGTTAATGACTTATTATTATTTAACTAATTGTTATTAAACTGTGCTTCTGCCTATCCCAATATGAACCACTCCCCATAGGACCCTTTCAATAGATAGATAGATAGATAGATAGATAGATACTTTATTGATCCCCAAGGGGAAATTCAAGAAAAAAACACGGAGCTACTTTGACATGTAGTCTAGTCGTGATTTCATGAACCCAGAAATGTTGAGTACCCTAAAGTTTTATTGCAGAAATGTCATCTATAGGCCTAGTGGGTGGAATTCAACTTGGTTGCCTAAAGTTGCACTTTGGGCAATTTGCATAATTAGCATAAATAGGCAATTAAGGCGAGGCAGTACAGGTGAATAGGGTAAAAAATGTAAATAATAGATATCACCATGAAACTTTCTGAGTTGATTACTTATGTTAAGATGAGAAAAAAATGTATTGCATGTTTTTTATATTTTAATGTTTACATATGCAAATGAGGCCCTATCTCATTAAAAATGCTCTAATTTGCATACACACAAAAGCAGATAGTGTGATAAAGCCAGGCTCAAAATAGTTTTTCCAAGGTAAACACGTGTACTTGGTTGGGTGAGTTGGTGAAAACCTTTAAGAAAAGGAGGCAGTGTTGACCTATGGACAGACAAATATTAAGTGTGCCATGCAAAACTAGAAAAGCACTCCGAGAGTGCAGACCTCCGCCAAGCGAAAACATAACCGCCTCCTGGATCCTGACGGTGATCCGGATCACTCCCAAACTTTTTGAGTTATCTTGTGAACAAACAGATGAACAGACACACAGACAAACAAACAAACAAATAGACAAACAAACCCCGATGAAAACATAACCTCCTTGGCGGAGGTAATAACAGCATGCACACACACAAACCAACAAGAACTATACAATATGCAAAATAACTATATCCAGCATGCACACATACACAAATGCACAAGAACTATATACAAAACTACATACAACATGCAACGTGCGCACACACACACACACACTGTAAACTATATAACTATATACAGTATGCACACACACACACACACACATATTTAACAACAACCACACAATCCCACTCAATAGCCTTCACCATCTTCATCATTTCTTTCCTCATTCCCTTCAGTCTCATCATCTTCTTGATCTTTATCTGAATGTATTGTGAATTCGTTGCAGCAGTGGACCTCACCCCCTTCACACTTGCAATAGTCAGTGCAACTGAGACTTGCAGCATGGCAGCTGCAGTTTCCTTTGCTGCAGGCTTTCAATGTGCTGCAGCTACAGCTGGTGACATCAAGCAAATTTACTGGAGCCACTGCCTGAATGGCAAGAGCGGGCATGACAGCCCCTTCACTAGCAACCTCCCACCCAAACTGTGTGATGTCTCTGGCCTCTGCAGGAGGCTCTCTCTGACCTGCAGCCTTCCACAACATGACCTGAAGATGAGCATGCAGTATGTGCAGCATCAGGTTGTCATCTGTTGGAGGAAGCTTTTAAGCTTAGGAGGCTTTTTGCTGCGACTGTAAATCTGGTAGCGAGTGTTGTTCATTGAGACCAGGAATGGTATTTCCTAGGAGTACTTTCAGCGCAGATGTCTTACCCTTCCCACAGGGATAGGAGGCAGTGTCACATCCCATGGGAAGGGCAAGACATCTGCGCTGAAAGTACTTCTAGGAAATACCATTCCTGGTCTCAATACAGTGCTTGGGGAACCTGATGCCACTCATAGTGACCTAAAAGATACTGGGACCGAGTTCTTTGTTGCACTGTATAGGCAGAAGAAGGCCAAGTCGATGAACAACACTCGCTACCAGATTTACAGTCGCAAAAAGCCTCCTAAGCTTCAAAAGCTTCCTCCAACAGATGCCAACCTGATGATGCACATACTGCGTGCTTATCTTCAGGTCATGTTGTGGAAGGCTGCAGGTCAGAGAGAGCCTCAGTTGCAGTCAGTCAGTTGTACTGACTATTGCAAGTGTGAAGGGGGTGAGGTCCGATGCTGCAACCCATTCACAATACAATAATAAAGATCAAGAAGATGATGAGACTGAAGGGAATGAAGAAAGAAATGATGAAGGTGAAGGCTATTGAGTGGGATTGTGTGGTTGTTGTTAAATGTGTGTGTGTGTGTGTGTGTGTGTGTGTGTGTGTATGTATGTACGTGTGTGTACATACTGTATATAGTTATATAGTTTACAGTGTGTGTGTGCGTGCGTGCGTTGCATGTTCTATAGTTCTTGTATATAGTTATTGTGCATTTGTGTATGTGTGCATGCTGCATATTGTATATAGTTCTTGTGGGTTTGTGTGTATGTGCATGCTGTATATAGTTATTTTGCATGTTGTATATAGTTCTTGTATATAGTTATTGTGCATTTGTGTACGTGTGCATGCTGGATATGGTTATTTTGCATATTGTATATAGTGGGTTTGTGTGTGTGCATGCTGTTATATAGTTATTACCTCTGCCAAGGAGGTTATGTTTTCATCAGGGTTTGTTTGTCTGTTTGTTTGTTTGTCTGTTCATCTGTTTGTTCGCAAGATAACTCAAAAAGTTTGGGAGTGATCCGGATCACCGTCAGGATCCAGGAGGCGGTTATGTTTTCGCTTGGCGGAGGTCTGCACTCTCGGAGTGCTTTTCTAGTTTTGCATGGCACACTTAATATTTGTCTGTCCATAGGTCAACACTGCCTCCTTACCAAGTTTCTTAAAGGTTTTCACCAACTCACCCAACCAAGTACACGTGTTTACCTTGGAAAAACAATTTTGAGCCTGGCTTTATCACACTATCTGCTTTTGTGTGTATGCAAATTAGAGCATTTTTAATTTTCATTTGCATATGTAAACATTAAAATATAAAAAACATGCAATACATTTTTTTCTCATCTTAACATAAGTAATCAACTCAGAAAGTTTCATGGTGATATCTATTATTTAAATTTTTTACCCTATTCACCTGTACTGCCTCGCCTTAATTGCCTATTTATGCTAATTATGCAAATTGCCCAAAGTGCAACTTTAGGCAACCAAGTTGAATTCCACCCACTAGGCCTATAGATGACATTTCTGCAATAAAACTTTAGGGTACTCAACATTTCTGGGTTTACTATTGGGCCTATGGGGATCACTAGACTAATGCTGCCACTCTTGTCGGCGCTGGAACCGCTTGCAATAAAGTTAGTTAGGCTTAAAGGTAGGATTGTTACCGAACGTTCTGTAGGCCAAAATCAAAACACTGGTGAACGTTCTCAAGACTACCAGACGCGAGCCTCTTCTGGGTTGCCAGATGTAATGAAGACATAGCTAACGTTAGTTGACCTGCAGCTGCTTTAACGTTTCTCCAACCATGACCCAGCTACACATTACGGAAACAGTGAAAACAAAAAATACCTCTCTAACCAACGTAACATATTTAGCTGAAGTTAGCGATACAGACATGGAATGTTCAGGTGCACAGAACAGTTTATTAATATTCTGAGACTCACTAAACACTCACAGACATAGACCATACGGAGGTAATGCATAAACATAATGCTAAACTAAATGTACATTCATTTCCTGCTAGACTGAATTGCACTTTCCATGCACACTAAGCTAAACTACACTGAATGCATGGAAAGTTGCTAGCTGAGTTTACAGGTAGTCACCACTCAGTGTGAACTCGTGGCCATAATGAAAACATTAATACACGTTCTCTAAGTTGCTAGAATTGCACCCAAATCCTAACAATACATGTAAAGTAATATAATACAGGTGGTATATCGAAGTTTTCAACTTAAACAACATTTTACAGTTACAAAATTAAAACAAAGTGGGCAGTGCTTTAACCTACCCAATGCAAAGCATACCGCTTCTGATTGGCTATGGCAACAATACAAGGACAAAACGCAGCAGAGCTGCAGTATACCGTTTCTCCAAAGGGGGCTTTAAAACACCAATCTCAATAAAGCTGCTTAATTACGTCGGAAATCACATACAAACACTTAACTACATTTCTAACTCTGTTACACCCCCCTCCCCTGAATTTCACAAAATTCAAGCAGCAACCAAATAGTACTTCCAAAGGCAAAGAGTACACTACTTTCAAACACAGAGGGTCACCAATTACAGGACAGCCAACCACAAAGGTATAAGAATGAAGTGGAAGAAGAGGTGCACAAACTCTCACACAACCAACCACTGGCAGTAGGGTGCCTTATACACCCCACAAGACCATAAACCATAAATTCTCCACAAAGCTAATCAGAAAAGCTAGATAAAAAATAATATGTCATTAACTTTTATATTAGCATATATAGTTTGTAAATAAACATTTAACATTTAAATGATGTAAGAAATAACTTTTAATTAGTGTCAAAAAGACATTTAGTTAACTATTAACAAATATTAATACAATATTAGTTAATAGATTTGTTAAAACATTAACATACAGATTTTATGCAAACAACTAATATTTAATTAATGATGAAAAAACGATTAACTTGTGCCAAATAGATATTTTAGTAACAATTAACAAATATTAACAAAGGGTTAGGTAATTACTAGTTTGCTATTTATTATGGCATCTTATTATGCAGTGTTACCGAAATGTAACTTCAGGCACAAAGAAATAAAGAAAGAAAGAAAGAAAACTCATGTAGATTACTGAGGAGGAGAGGAGGGCCAGGCTGAAACATGTTGCCAAACAGCGCAAGTGGGCCCCTTCACACTTAGGCCCAAGCCAAAAAGAAGAAATAAAGGTATTTTTTTGTAAAAATTAGTCATTTTGTAGTTTGTTTTCTTTATAAATCTCTGGTTTTAGGCAACTTCATACTCCATGGAAGCTATGCACGCTATTGGCAACAATGTCACTCGCGCTTGTTTTGCTATGAAACGGCCATTTCCCTCTTCGCGCACCCTTCTCACCTTTTTCACCCCTGACCCGTTTTCATGCCTGATGTTTGATTGTTCTAACAGAGATAAATAAATGCTCTTGAAAGAAGTTATTTATATGCTGTGCTCTGAATTGATTGCCATGCTCCGAAACTCTTTCAATGCTTTAAATTTGATTAAATATTGTGTAGTAGAGATTTCAGATCAAGGTCTGACTTGCGTTGTGACCTCTGTTTCATTATTTAAGGTGCCCAGTATGTGTCGAAAGAATTTCACTGAACGAGATCTGTTTTCTACTGTCTGCCTGCAGAAGGTGGAAGGGCCAAGGACCTCACAAGCTGCCGAGGAGGACGCTCACAAAATAGATATATACAGCCGAAGCGGCAAACTGTGATGTATTTATTTATCGGTTTCTCATTCCCCCCCTCTCTCCCCTGATTCTGTGTCCTTGATCCAAGCACTAAATTGTAAATCGATACCTTTCTCATCTTGCCGTTGCCAATTTCTTGCGAGAAAAAATATGCTTTCATCCCAGGGCTGTTGCCATGGTGTTCCTGAAGCCCAAATCAGCCCCCCCCCCCTCCCCCCAATGATTTCTTACTCTGTAGAATCAGTGGCAATCCCTCCCCCACGAGGAGACATTTCAGCATATTAATGTCCAAATTGAAATGTTGCCACCATGGTCTTTATTCTATATTGGGCCCATACCTCATACCTCAGGGTAAAACACCTGACTCGTGGGTTCTGTTATGACATGAAATGTGTGAGAGTGGAGAGTGTGAAGTTCTGGTGCATAAAAATGCAATGCAAGGGGGGGGGGGAGAAGAAGAGGCTTGGGAGTGCTGAGCCTGGCATTATCATTTTCCACGTTGGCGTCTCCTCTTCATCTTTCGCACCGCTTTGAGAATGCATTTACCTTTTTAAATAACTTCACTCAGCATGCTTCGACTTTACACACGGATTTATGAATAATAAGAAAACATGTTATTTCCTCTTTTACGTTGTGCCATTTCATTACCTAAACAAATGTTTTCACTCATTAAAAGTTTAGAAGTTTGTGATTTGTTTGTAATTCTGCTTTGTCTTAAGTCAGTTTATCACCACAGAATAGTGCAAATGGAATTAAAAGAATCATGTTTGTGTGTTGTTTATTGTTCTGTTTTGTTTATTCAGACTAAGTAATCATTTGAGAGAGTTGTTGCTGTGATCAGTCTTTGAAGCTCACAACATGGTGTGAAAAATATAATTGATTAGTTAGTCTAGGACGTGATGTCTATCTGACTAGCACATGTCTGACTACGATCTCTCACCTGAAAGAAGATCAACATTCAAGATCTGTCCTGATCAAGGTAAAGGTAAAGCCAGCAAGCTAAGCACTAAGCACAAAATACAATTTTCTGGCAGTCCCACTAAACCACAGCCAGATCGTCCATCCCTTTGGGTCCATGAGCCTTTTGGCTGAGAGTGTCAAAGAAGGGAAAAAGAGAGACAGAAAATTTTTCACAGAAAGTCATCTCCTTTCGCTCTCCTTCTCACTGATGCAATGAATGGAAATGCACTCTCCTCGCGGCTCTTCGAGCCAGAGCCACTACTGACACCGGCCCTTTTTTTATCAGCTTGGCAGCACTGAAGGCCATTGCTATTCATGTGTCCTGCCGATCTGAGCCGCGGTAGTGGCCACTGAAAGAGTGGAGGGGTGGCCGTAGGTGCCGTCACCATTGCAGACTGGTAAAAAAAATAAAATGCCCACGATGTGGAACTGAGAGGTGACATGGTGGCCGTGTATTGGTGTGGGAGTGTGGCGGGTTAACGTGGGTTATCATTATTTTAAGACGGAGTGGATGGGCTTGCAGGGCACAACCTCAAGCAGGAGGAAAATCAATATCATTTACCCCTCCTGGATGGATGGGAGGCGTGGGGGCAGGGGGTGGAGAGGAGAGGAGATGATTACATTGTGAATGCTGAGGCTAGGGACCTGTTGGAGAGGCCAAAACAAAGGCTGAATTTTTATGTCTCGCTTAAATTCCACACAGATAATGGTACCATTGCGTTTAAAGCATGCTACCTTATAAATGAATACAACTTCAAGATTCATTCTAGATTTAAAACCACAGAGTGGATAAATAAAAAGCCAAATTTCAACAGTGTCCTCCTAAAACAATTAACAAATGACTATGACAAATAGACCTAAGTCAGTGATTACACTAAAGAGTGAGGGAAGTGATTTGTATGTGACATCACTATTGATCTACATGACTCACTCCCCACTGGATCAATATGATTTGCTCACCTCTTGTGAGAACCTCTGTATTTTAACCCGTATTTCCTACATGAATTCCACTTATACCATGAATCCATTAGTTGTACATGCTATTGTCCATCTGGATGTAGAATCTCTGAATGGCAGTCATCCTGGAGAAAGTTCAGACTCTATTTAGCATGCCCAAAGCATATCTCACTTTAATTTTGACACGTGTGATGCTTCATTTTAAAAATGGAGACTGGAGGACTCAGTCTTTGTCAGTTGAAAAATTGCATGACATTAACCCAGATATTACCAAGGCTCCTGTGTGTGTGTGTGCAGAGCTGTGTGCACTGTGAAGAAGAAGACGAAGAGCACAGGGGGCCTGAATTCTACTGCTGACTCAGGCCCGCTCTGACACGAGCAGCACTTCCCTTGGCGGCAGCTACCATCTGACACTCAGTATGTCATGTAAGTGTGTGTGTGTGTTTGTGTGTGTTTGTGTGTGTGTGTGTGTGTGTTTGTGTGTGTGTGTTTGTGTATGTGTGTGTGTGTGTACCAGAGCAAAAGCTCCTTCAGCACAGCTGCAGCTCCTTGACTTTTTTTCGATGCTAATCTGGTGGCCGGTTTATGGGTGGCCAGGCTGTGTGCAAGGTGGTGCAAGTGCTAAACACGACATTGTGTAATGATGATACTGTATCATGGCCTTCAATTAAAATGCATATTTAGTTCTAATACTTTTAGATCTAAGCAGTACTATTAGTCTCTTGGGGTATGCGTTGTGTTGAGTGTAAACTACAGTATGTGTGCATGCACAAGTGTGTGTGTGTGTGTGTGTGTGTGTTATTTTCATCAACCACAAATATCCACCAGAGGCTTTATGGACACCCAAAACAGTCCACCCTGTGTTTTGGTTATTGCTTTTCATCAGTACAGTAGATTAAGCTGTCTTTTCTCCATCAGCCCAGGTGCTTTGTGTTTCTCTCTTCACCATCTCTCTCCTCCCCTCATTGTGACAGACACACATGTGTCTATCCCTCCCACCCTAGCCCACCCCTCTCATACCATTTGGTGGAATCAGTGGGATGATTCACTTGGAGAGCTCAGCAATCACTCACCGGAAGATCATTTATCTCTCTCTCTCCACTTTCAACAATGCTCTTCCCCCTCTCTCTCTCTTTCTCTCTCTGTCTCTGGCTCTCCTCCCCTACTTTGAATCACTCCACACATTCTTGTAACAGGATTGGCACCTACTCAACACTTGTCGCCTTCCAGTCCAGGGAGCCTCACTACATGAAAAAGAGAGAAAAAAATCAGCAGCCATTCTGTCTCATCCCAGAGGCTGAAGAATGATGATTAATCAGAGTCTGATTCTCTCTCACTCTACCAGCTCTCCTCAGACACGCGTGATTTAGATTTGGCTTATTTTGTGCTGGATGCCGACATACTGCATTTCTATACAGAACAGAACACATATATTTTCACATATGTCTGTTGGGAACAGTCTCTTCATATTTTAGTCTAGATTGCTCACTGTAATTCAATTACTATGGCTTAATTTATATACAGTTTGTGTCTTGTTTGCTTTGAGTTTGCATATATGTGTGTGGTGTATTGGGCAGTGAAAGGAATACACTGAGGTTGGGGTTTATATGTCTGCATGTATAACCCAGAGAGAGAGAGAGAGAAAAAAGAAGAATATTTCCCAATTAAGGTCTTGTATTTACATTATAATAGCATAATAATACCTGTATAATATAATAATACCTGTATAACCCATAATAATCATGTTACCCCACATGATTTCCCCACAAACTCCCTGAAGCTTTTTACCTCTCTGGCTTCACTGCTGACAGACCCTTCATTATTTAGGCTGCTCCTCAAGTCTGCCACGAGCAGGCAGCAGTGGCATTCGCTTCTTTTTGATCATGTTATGAAATCCCTCTACTCTTTAAAACCTTGGGGAAATCTTTCCCCATCAAAATGCCAATAGGGACCAAAAAGAGAAATAAACCTTCCCTGATTAGTTGGGTGAAAGCGTGTAGCACTGAATGCATGAACATGATATTTGATCATTTAACCTACTTATCAGAAAGCCTTGGAGAGGGAAGCCCTTCACTGGAGGCGGAGAGAGAGAGAGAGAAAGAGAGAACCTGCAATATCGCCCCAGCAACAGCTTCATCGGGCATGCCTCAGATGCCAATCACCATGATTAAACCTCTTGACCAATTAACCGCCGCCGACAAAACAACATCTATGAGTAATGACAGCAGAGAGAGAGAGAGATGGGGCCAAAGTAAGTGAGAAAGAGGGAGAGGAAGACAGTGAGAGAGAGAGAGAGAGAGAGAGAGAGAGATGGAAATAATGTGTGTGTGCTCATGTGTATATATGTGTGTGTCTCTGCAACATCCATAAATCTTTTGTGCTCTCTCTGTCTCCGGCGCTGTCATCTCACGGCTCCATGAATCAGCCTCTCATTGCACCTAGCTCTGACTCGGGTCACGTAATCACACCACAGAGACACCGTGTTAATTGATGCCTGCCCATTTTAGCATCCCTTTCCATCAATTACCCTCACCAAGCCCTAGATTTAATCAGACGCTCCCGGACAATGGCAGTGCCGTGCCGTGCCCGGCCACAGCTAACCACTCGCTGTGACACCTCTGCTCTAACTGATGACTAACACTGACTCTGCTTAGCATTTTTAGTCGTTTAGCGCCACACAGAATGCCCAGAGGCATGAGAATGTTAGCCTACTGCAGATTGTGTTGAACTGTTTGTAGTACCTGTTGTGATCTTCACATAAAGGACCCAGTGATTATATAACCACAGGTTGTATTGCTGTAAAGTAATGCTGTAGCCTTCTATCATTCTATCAATTGCTGTTGTGATGCAATTTATGTTTGTCACAGTGACCAAGCTTCAGCGGTCACATCATGGATGTGTAAGATCAGTGGTAGACATTATGCGGAACTCTGCATAGTCATTGCCAGTTAACACTATTTTGAGGAAAGGTTAAGCTGGGTGATGTGACATGTCACATCAATGTTATGACCCAAATCCCTCAATGGACCTTTATCACCTGGGTGCTAAACTGTGACCATGGTGTCAGGGGAGCAGTGAGTTCAGCATTTTCCTGGGAAAAGATGAATTTGCTGATAGCCAAAAAGGATACAAAATTAGTTTTACAAAGGCATCTATACAGTGATGTCATGTAGTCCATTCTTAGGACAACAAAAAATAGGCTATATGTTTTAATATTATATTATTTTATTATTTTTGATATAATAGTATTATTTTATATATATATATATATATATATATATATATATATATATATTAGCTTGGAAAATCCAGACCCTAATGCTCTCGCGAGAACTCTGGATTTCTAGGGTATATATATATATATATATTATATAAAATAATGATAATATTATTTTGTAGTCCTGAGAATGGAGTGCTGTTCAATTTAACTGAAGTAATATAATTATAGATAATTATGACTAGAATCAAGCCTAAATGTGTTATGATATACAGCAGAGAGATCATTAATTTAAAATAAAATGTAAAAAATGTTGGTAGAATGTTGAGTACATATACTGTATTATGGCATGTTCAACACAGAGATCAACTATAGCTATTTATTGATGTTTTTAATCTCTTGATGTTTGGATGAAAAAACAGTGTGGTTCTTATTCCACACTGCCCTCTTGTGTAAATGTTAAAACAGAGAGGGTTAAAGCGGAGCTAGTAATCCAGGATCTTTGGTTAAAACCTCTCTTTTAGATTGGAAGGTGGGAGTCTTATTATTTTTTTTCCATTTATTTATCAGTTTTCTAATATTGTCTAAAATATTTGGTCTTACAGTTCTTGTCTTCATACTTTGCTCTACTCTAGATTGCTCACTGTAGTTAAATGAATATGGTTTAAATTATCAAGCTGAACGCAAAAGTAATTTCATATTTGCTGTCATAGGAGTTTGTTGAATTCAACATTTTAATCACATAATAATGCTAAGACATTGTGTGTCTACAATATAATGGGGAATTACAAAAATGGACCTAAAACAAATTATGTGATACAAACATTTAGGGTGATTATTTTGATCGACACTATCAACAAATTTTTCAGGAAGTAAAATCTTTTCTGCAGTGTTATCAGTTTCTCATAACTGCAACACAGATAAACTGAAATTATTGTGCTCTGTTAATTTGCACACCAGGTTTGAATATTTAAAACAAATACATACCCAAGGATACAGATTACAGAAAAATGACCCCAGTAACTTCAATAATTATAATTTCTAACAGTAGTTCTTTCCCCAACCAACCACCAGATGGTGCTATTATGACACAATGACGAAGGTCAAACAGCATAATTGGCGAGGGACTACTGGTACATATTTAAATTCCCAGTGTCTTACCCTGTCAACCTTTTCTTTAGCAAATAATGACTACAGGATTTTGAAACCTTTTAAGCTTAAGCAAGTCATAACAATTCATCAGGTATGCCTATTGGTGACAAATGAACCAAGCTTGGAAAATGCATTGGTACATTAAGCTGTGCTGCACATTGTCACAAACACTACACAGACACACACACACACACATGCACGAATGCACACACACACACACACACACACACACACACACGCTCTCCACATTTATGAAGGGGTTTGAAGTCTAGTTCCAAGGCCATTATGCAAGCACGAGAACCTGAACGGTTTGTCCTCACAATGCATCTCACTGGCGTGTCATTACAAGTGAAATTTCCACAGTCAGGAATTACCGAAAACTGCGGCTGAGCTAAGCGATAAAAAATGTCTGAAATATTGGTCTACTAACGCTGTCCTTTTGAGGCGGGGCAGGGGGGATGGAGGCTGGAAAACGCTTCCTTACGACGAAACACATGTCCAAATGTGGTCAGAAGGGGGACACAAAGTAATTTGCTCCAATACTTTTTTCTGGAAAAGATCCAAGAGTCGGACACAAAATTTACAATGTTTAAGTTGGAGACACCACAAGCTCCCTCTGAAAATATGCAGGATGTGTTTTGAGGTTTATTTTAATTTATTTTTTTATTTTTTTCAAGCTGTGTTTCTTGAGAAGCATGAGGTAATGTGCATTAGGAAACGGTAGCACCTCCCATGATTTTGTAATGCGTAATCCTCATCCTACAGAAGCATCTTGAATGCCTTCAAGAAAATGTAAATATCACATTTTACAATGAATAATAACACATTGTATACAGCACAGCTGTAATCGATCTCTGTTGTTATCTGTGTCTTGTCCTTGCATTACATTCCCAGAACACTTCTGACTTCTCGCCATGCCATGCCTGCATCCATTACGATGCCATGTTGGCCAAACATTCACCAGAAGACGACGGCCCTGGAATATGTATTATGGCATGCTCTCCCTATATGCTCTCCCAGCGTTTGCATTTATGAGGGATTTCTGTATACATCGTAGGGAAAACGGGAAATGTGATTGGTTGCGTTGCTGCCATGTGTCTCTGTGCGGCTCTGGTTTCTTTCAGGAGGAATTTGAGGTCAGAAATGAGATGTAACATGGCTGGCTGGGCCTGTCGTCTTATAAGCAGTCTGCAATACTGAACCTGTTGCTTACTTTCACTGCAAAAAGCTTTGCATTGGTTCTGTGACTCACAGACGACTGTGAGTAATGGACTTCAGTGATTTCCCTGCACATCCCTCATCATATCTAACCCGTCAACCAACTGTTTCCTCTAGAAATCAAAGTAGTAGTTTATTGAGCCTATTGTTGAAAGACCAGCACAAGAGGTAAATAAATGATTAGATAAACAAACAATAGATTAACTAATCAGTAGAAACAAAGCCAATTCAAGCCATTAAGCCTTTAGTGAAAAATAGTCAGTGGTGATGAAAGACAGAATTCTTCCTCATTCTGTCATAGGAGGTTTAGCCAAAAGCCTTTCTGTGTGTCTGCCCCTTGTATACAAAACTGTCAAAGAAACAGGCAAAGCAACAGACACATTCCTCCAGCATTTACGCTATTAATGTTCAGATGGTTATCAGGGGAGGAAAACAGAAGGATGAGCACTGAAAACCACAGGACGAAAGGCTGCCAAGACTTACAGAAACAGCACTAGATTTCTCCAAATCAAACATAAAAAAGGAGAATAAATGTTGAAGAACTTCTGTTTGGAAGGGAAATTATGCCCTGTCTTAAACATTGTGCAGGTGGGAGGTTGTTCTTGAGGTACGGATTGCAAAAAATAACAGATATTCCCTATTTAATATATTACTCTCGCAGCCTGAGTCACAGTCATGCATTGTGTACAGTACACCCATTGTATTGGAGGTCTAGCCAAACAATAGCTATGTTTTCATGATTCTTATACTTCTGATAAAATGATGTTCATGCTAAAAAACAAGATTAATTTCCATACCAGGATTTTTCACTTAAAACCAATTTGTGATTCTGAGGGGTTTTGTTTTTATGATCTGATGAGGTCCATGAGGTCAGTTTGTTCCAGGAGAAGAAGGACAAGATAATGTACCAAACAACATGTCATCATACATCTCTTTGCCGTAAACAGCCAAGATAGGTAGGCCTAAACAAGGGAATTCAACCAGAAACGATAAAAATCTATCAAGGAATTTGCAGCTATTGGCAGAAAGCACTGCCCAAATACCACTTCCTTCATGTCTCTCTGCAGGGAGTCTGCAGCTAAACATTTAGTTGCAATGTCAATGACACCTGCAATGTAGACACATCAGATCGACCTTATGGCACTTCAAATTAACATTAATATTTGGTGTATATTTGTATGCAAGTAAAGTGAATATTACACAGCCACATTATACAGCCAAATAAAGTCAGCCAAATATACCCTCCAGTGTGCGATGTATATTCTATTCAATAGTTCTACTGCATAATATAATATTCAATAGTTCTACTGCATAATATAATCAGCACCTGGAGAAGGAAGGGCTGTGCAAAGGGATTTTGAACCTTGATAAAGTGAATATTGTTTTTAAAAAGCATGTTGTGAACATAAGAACAGTACCATCATCAATCCTTTGGTACTTTGGCATGTTTTCCTCATATGATATGATATGCTTGTATTCTATACATTTCAATTCGTTGCCATGTGATGTAAATACACTGCTGGTTCTTGCATTTGGTATGTGAGCTAGGGCTGAAACATGTATTTGTACATGCATATGTGTCTGTGCAATCCGCCCCATTTAAGGCATTCATCTGAACGAGCGCAATTACAGAATGCCATTAAGAGCTTGGTACCCAAGTTTTAAACTTTGGCTATAACTTCAGCCAGATGGCTTTTTCTCATAGGCTTTCCTCATAGTTATTAACTAACTAATGAGGTCATATTTTCCCAAGTGCAAAGGGCCAATAGCAAAGCGATGAAAAAAAAAAAGACAACGGTGCTCGAAGTCATATTGTTTCTCTAGAATGACCCTCCTCTCCGCAAAACAATCAGTGCATTCAATGTCTTCATGACTTGGATGTCTTTGGTTCCCGAAAGGACAATATATCTGAGCAATCTGCGCAAAGGTGCACCGTGGACGGAACATCAAAAAGAATGAGAGTCAACAATAAACAGGAAGCACGACGGGAGCGCTTGCTCTAACCATGAGCCCTGAGGGGTGTCTCATCTTAAGGGCATGTCTCCTCTTAAAGGGATTACGGGGGTGAAGAGGGTGTCAAGGGTAAATAATTCAGCTCAAATGGCCTAGCGATGTGGCTGACACAGCCAATAAGGGGGTCACTGCCATCCTCTTCTCAGCCTTATTGGGCCATTCACTTGAATTAATCTCACATCGCATTAGGATCACCAGGTCTGAGTTCTGCTACTAGTGATCGGATACAAAATTGGACCAGAGTAGTTTGCATCTGTGTATTGAGTTAGACCATATCAAGGTATATTTGTCAGTCGCAGATACAGCGCAAGCAGAGGAAATGAAACAAATATATTATCATCTTCTGGAGAAAGCCTCCATTTAAAATAGCAGAGGTGCTATTGGGAAGTGGACAGCCAATAATCAGTTAAATATCTCTGCGAATGTTTTGAAGAAGAGGGTGCGTACACCTGAAGGCTATTTTCACTGTGTTTGTGTGTATGTGTGTGTGTGATGAAGGTGTGTGTGTGAGGGGATGGAGGGATGTGATGATGATGTGCGTGTGTTGTTGACCAAGGCTGGACGAGATGTTCAGAGCGATGTTTGTTTTTCCTGCGGTGTCTCGACGTTGCCGTCCCTCATTTGCTCACTCTCTCTCTCTCCACTCCTGCTTCCGGGGGGCCCTCTCTCGCCCCTTTGGCTTAGGAGGAGCAGGAATGTAAACAGGCCCTAGAGTCGTGCAAGTGCACCCGAGACATGCCGTGCCCTTGGGTGTGTGGGTGTGTGTGTGTGTGTGTGGGGGGGGGGCGTCCACGTGACCGGGGCAGCTAATGAACTGCTCTCTAGTGATGAAGCTATGTAAATGCCATGAGGTCGAATAGTTGATGAACGCATTCCAATTGCCAATTGTGGTCTCATGGCATCATTGTCCAGATTTAGGGCGTAATAGGTTGTGCAGTTTGTTTCTGGGAGATAGAATCTTTGTACTGTATTTGTTTGGCCTCGGAGTTATTTGATGAATGCGGTGTGATGCTATGACAATGAGTTGTTGAGGATGAAATAAGAACACTCTACTTCAAAGATGACAGGTTATTTTGTTGACTGGGACAAAATGATTTGTCACTCACTCTGACAACAAACAAAATCCAATGATGTGGCTGCCTTTGAAAGGGAAATTCCAGTCCACACACACCTAACAAAATGCTACCAAGAGAAAGTTTGCATTTTAATGTGTTTCTTATTTCTTTCAGGTTGTTTTTTTTACACATTCACATGTCGAAGATCAAGGCCTTGCAACTGAACACACACATTCACTTGCAGGGTCTCGGCAGTAACGAGAGGCAAACATTTACGCTGTTTCGACAGGCAACGTTAAATTTTCCAGATACCACCTATCGTGTGCACCAAACACACTCTGACCCATTTACGGTCTGCCATAAACACCTCCTGCAGAGGCCCAACAGACCCACATCCAAACATTTGTGTGTTTATGGAGCGCAAAGCACCCCCTGACGCTCTCTCTCGCACATGGGCCGAACAAGTGATGATCGAATAATTCTGCGCGCGAGATGCCTCAGCGTGTGAATACGTTTTCGCTCCTGTGTGTTCATGTGCTGCAGATTTATGGCTATTTATGTTGGCGGCCGGCGCACTTTCTCTCGGATGCATGGGATCTTGCGTAAGTTAAGATGTTAGTACGGGGCTGTGGTGCAGGACCATCCCTCTTGCACTTGACAAATGGCGATGTGAATGAATGTATATGACCTCAAAAGAGTTCCTGCTCTCCAAGTGAAAAATTATGATCAACAAAGTTTTCTTCTCTTTGCTCCTGAATATAGAGGCTATAAGACGTCATTAACAGCAAGTGGACGTGTGTTTCAGCATGAGATTTTAAAATCACATCATGTATTCAATTCCACACCTTGGAAATATTCATAAATGGGCATATTCATTTTTTAGTAAGCTTACAGTAGATGGCGATGTTATTATTGACAGAGGTGGAAAAGTCCAGCTTCAGAAAGTAAAAGTCCTACCACATATCTGTGCCAACCATTCACTTAAAACAGCTGATTCTAATTAGCACAATCCTTCAGCCAGGTAGTGCAGCTAATTGACCTATCGCAAGACCCGCCCATCAAACGCGGATGAGCCAATGGCAGTCCAGTAGCTCCGCACATGCAGACAAACTCCGACAGCTTCACCTTACAACTCCATAGAAATGCATTGGGAGCCGTGATTTTTTTCCGGTTTTATGGGATTGTATAATGATGTAAATTGAAAAAGGACGACCAAACGACATGTGTGGGATTAACGCAACATCGATACACAGAATAATGGCTTTCAATCTTGATTATGCTTTCTTGTAATTATGTTAAATTAGATTCAATTATCTCCTCCCAGCTCTCCCCTATTTTCAGCAAAGGGTTACCCCTTAGCAAACCATAACCAAACAGTGCTACCACATCTGTGGATTAACCCACACAGTCAACTCAATGTAAGTAAGATATACAAGGATGTTTATTGTTCTAATGTAAGCCATTGTGTATAATATTATTGTCACTTAGAGGAGACTCGTAGATAACTAACATAACTAACTTTAGCATAGTTAGCTAACCACTGCTAATGTAACCTGTGTTGTGTTGAACCTGCGCGATTCAGCCCTGCACACACCCGGACTCGAACCCGCGAACAGTAGCACCTCGAATCGGGAGGCAAGCACGTTAACAATTGAGCCATTAGCCCAGGCTACTGGCTCACATGCCAGCAGCACTCTTGAGGCGTCGGGGAGTGAGGTTTACCAACGTTCCACAAGCACAGCTAAGCTAGCTGGCATCCGTTACACTCACCCCCCTAAACCTCACTCCCGATCCGGGTCACGGCACCAATGTAACCTGCGTTGTGTTGAACCTGCGCGATTCAGCCCTGCACACGCCGGACTCGAACCCGCAAAACAGCAGCACCTCAGATCGGGAGGCGAGCGCGCTAACAATTGAGCCAATAGCCCAGGCTACTGGCTCGCATGCCAGCAGCACTCTTGAGGCGTCGGGGAGTGAGGTTTACCAACGTTCCACAAGCACAACTAAGCTAGCTGGCATCCGTTACACTAACGTGCTAGCATCACCTCATCAGAAAAGCATGGAGCTGTGCACAGTAGTGTAACATTTATTCACAATAAATTAATAAAGTTGAAGTCACTCTGCAATGTAGACTGTTTCCGTTTATTTGCAGTACCATGTTCCTTACATGACATAACCTGGTGTCCTTGTAATATGCAAGTCTATCTAGCACAGCTAGGTATTAAAGGGACACCAGGCAAGCCTGATGTTTTTTCTCTACGAAACCCCCCCTCGCTCGGTCTGAAGCTCTTTTCCTTTTCTTTGCATCTTCCATCAAGGGTTTTCGCTGCTTCTTTGCCGGCTCTGCCATTATAAACACGTTTGCAACAATCTCTAGCGTTTCGTTAGCCTGCCTCTGTGCTGTAAACTTGAATTTGAATTCTTGAATTTCCCCTGGGGATCAATAAAGTATATATCTATCTATCTATCTATCTAAACTGATCCTGCTTCGGTCGGCAGGTACTGTAGGATACACCGAACTTGCAAGTGGGATATTCTTCCTACAGGCAGTAGGGGCGGGCGAGAGAGCCTTCATTTGCCCCGTAATGACTCATTTAACCATATACCGACTTAGGAAGATGATTAATTAACACGAAAACGTTGCCTGGTGTCCCTTTAAAATCAGAGAGTCCCACTCGCCCACTTATTACCCAACAAACCTATATATTAATTTGTATACATGTGTCTCCATGTCATACTGGAGTTCAACGGATTATAAATGAAATCAGGTCCATGGCTCTGTAAAAGAGCCTCTTGTAACTTTTACAGACAGGCTTTGGTATGAGCTACACCAGGCGCATAACTGAAGTGTTCCGTTTGCGTAGCGTCTGCTGCAACAATTAGCAATTAGCAGTATGCTGTAATTATAATTATAATCAATGGCAGTAGCTTCACCAGACGTGATAGCGGTGCGTCCGTTTGAAAAAAATAGACCATTCATTTAAAATGGATTTTACGTGTCGCGAACAGAGCGCTTCAGTTACGTGCCTGGTGTAGCTCATACAGCTACTGAAGTTCTAGTCAACTCCGGTCTGAGGCTTTCGGACTAAGGGGGGCGGGACTTAGCGAAGGCTCAATAGAGCATCACAGTCCCGCCCACAGCCGATGCCGGAAGTAAAAATTCAATGCAATTTCTCCATTGACAATTGCAGTAAGCCATAAAAACTTAACTGCACGTGGTAGACTTAAAACCAGCTACGGCTGTACTAAGTGATTGTATATGCTCATATAGACGCCAAAAGTTCATGGGGCACTAACCTTGTTTTGAGATAAATGTCTTTTAATCGCGATCTCTTGGATAAGTACTTCATTACCCACAATCCTGAACAATCCCACAATCCCACAGTGATGCCTCTGATTGGTAGAAAGGCCGTTATGGTCATAGATTGAAACTTTCTCAACGAAAATTATTGACAAAGATGGCGGAGTCTTTTACTGCCTATGGCGAAAATCTTAATGTGATTAAAAACTTTCTTGACGAATATTGGTACTTGTATCAACAAGGATTGTGGTTTATACATCACACGAACTTAGTCAGGGCCAATACACTATCAAATAGACCACTGTAAATGTTAGTATAAACACTCAAACTTTTCAGGTAGCCGACAGGCTAACCTTTAGCATTTCCGACATTGTATGTCATTACATAATGCAGCTAACATTAGCCTACATGCTGCAACACAGGTATGAAATATATTATGTTTTAGTGAATGTCCAAAGGGGTGAAAGCCACTTTAAATCGGGTCACATTGACTGTTGTGTGTCCGAGAGTCAGCTTTTGGGTTTTGTTGCCAGCATGAGGGACAAGACCTACAAAGTTGTGGTGAGTTAAGCAGGGAGGTTGGTAACGTTAATGCTGCTAGTTAACATTAGCTAGGCTACTGTAGCCTCATACTGTATGATTCATAGCAATCATTAACCTAGGAATACTTCTTTGTGCATTTAATGAACATTTTGTGTAATAATTCACGGCAAATTAATAAACTGAATATGGTGGTCCAAGAGCAAACCATGCACCAGTCCATGCATCAGCCCGACTGAGCAGTGATGACAGCATAGGATGACAGTCAGGTACAAAGCACTGCACCATGTTGCTAGCGTTAACGCTAAACGCTTTCACACACACACGATATAAAATACACGATGATAAATATAAAATTCAATATCAAAATACTATTATTTACACGATTACTCCTGAAATAACTGCTATTAACTGCACATTCACTATATAAAAATCACTGTTTGGAGGAAAAGGTTTGCATGCTGTCACCGATTGGAAATTGTTCAAATGGCAATTCGCGCCGCTTTGTCCTTGCTAGGCGCGGTGGTTTATGGGATGAGTAGGTTAGTTCCTTCGCTCGGAAATGAAAATATGTACACAGTCTTGTACCTTTGACTTTTTTTGGATTTTCTCTCCTTTTTTTTTCACTCAAAATGATATGTTGTATGCTTATGAGTTATGCCGTATCTGGTTAGCCTAAGACATGCTGTAAAACTCTTTAGTTCACGGATTTTTCCAAAACATCAATGGGACAATTGGGAATCTTACTTCCGGCACCTAACCACATTTCGGCTGTGGGCATTTACATATGTCATGCATATTTGTATTTGTTCGTCTCCAGTTTCCATCAGAAAGTGACAAATCTGCAAGCGGCAACATCTCTCAAAGAAACGTCATCACTCGTAAAACGTCATCAACGCAGCCAGTTAACATGGGTGCCAGTTGCCATGTGACACCGGCACCTAACCGCATTTTGGCTGTGGGCGACTATTGGTGAGATAACCTGTGTTAAAGGACAATTCCGGCGCAAAATGAACCTAGGGGTTAATAACACATGTGTACCGAGTTCGACCGTTCACTGGGATTTGTTTTCATGCTAGTCGAATGTGACCAGTTTTATTGCAAACCGCTTATTAGCGTTTAACGCTAGCCTTCAGGGCACACGTACAGAGAAAGAAATCGCTATTTCTATACCACTAACAAGGCTCAAAATAGCCCCACACTTACACAGTAGCATAATGAGGGTCTCTACATGTAAACCGAAGCATTGAGAACTTTGTAAGTGTACAGGCAGTTTATTAAAAAGAAACACATTACCGTTGACGTCTGGTTCACATACAGGCAGGCGCCTTGGTTAAACAGAACTGGGATGTGAAGTGAATCTCGGGTGAAACGTTGTTGCAGAAGGACTGTGCAAAAGAGAAGCACTGAACGCAACAGGACACATAAGAGATGGCAGGTTATTTGAACGAATTTGAAGACATCGAGGATGAACCCTTATTGGACGTCCTTATCTTTTCGAGTCGGAATACCAACGAAGAGCTGCGGGAGCTCCGTGAAAGGGCTATGAGAGAGAGAGCTAGAAGCTACCTGTAGTCAATACCACACACAGGCGGCGGCGATCCATACCAGAGGGACCAGATGGATCCACTAAGTAAGTACACTATACAAGTTGTGTTACATCGGAGCTATTATTTCTGATAGGCCTATATTGAGCAAATTACGTTTGATTTTAGTTCACATCGCCTGCCTGTATATGTGAACGGTAATGTGTTTCTTTTTAATAAACTGCCTGTACACTTACAAAGTTCTCAATGCTTCGGTTTACATGTAGAGACCCTCATTATGCTACTGTGTAAGTGTGGGGCTATTTTGAGCCTTGTTAGTGGTATAGAAATAGTGATTTCTTTCTACTGTACGTGTGCCCCGAAGGCTAGCGTTAAACGCTAATTAGCGGTTTGCAATAAAACTGGTCACATTCGACTAGCATGAAAACAAATCCCAGCGAACGGTCGAACTCGGTACACATGTGTTATTAACCCCTAGGTTCATTTTGCGCCGGAATTGTCCTTTAAGTGCACAGGTAGAACCACATGGTTGGACTTTTACATTCTGAAGCTGGACTTTTCCACCTCTGATTATTGATGTTATGGCAGGTTTAATTTATAATTTTCTCCATTATAGAGTCACTCAAATGTGAATGATTACGTAATCAAATCTCCGACTTTATTACCTAAAGTTTGTCTCATTTTCTCTCAAATATCTGTTCTGCACCCATCTGCATGAACCTGTATGTTGCAACACAGAAGTTAATCTGTGCACAGTGCACACAAAGCCTGCTCTCACACTCACCTGATCTCAGTGTTACACCTGCTCTCAGTGTTTCACCAGCTCCCCACGTCCTGCCTAATCTCTCAAGGCCACTAATGTGTCCATTTATCTATATCATGTCCTATGGCTGAACTGCAAGGCAGTTGCACATCAGGTATGTGAGTCCTGCAGAGCACACACAACCAGAGAATGCATGCATTTAACTGTCCTCAATCACTGCCTGATGGGTGGTCATTAATAGTAACATTGACAGTAAATGACATCATGATAGCATCTTTCATGACCATAGCATACCATAGCATCTTTCTTTTTCATAATTCATCTACATCTTCTTGCAGTCCTCCCCAAGCCCAATAGTAAACTGTGGACTGTCACTGATAAGTAACAGAGTAATGTTGTGTATTCAACTCCCACCACTTCCCTCATGCACCGACAACAACTACAAATGAAACAGAATGAACGAAAGAAAGGATTGTACGGAAATATTCCACGAGGCAGATAGCATTAACACTTCAAGTGTCATCAAGTGTCCTTTTGGTAGCCTACCAGAAAAATACTAGCAGTTTAAACGTCTTTTTTATTATTTGTATTCCACCTCCCACTCTCCCCTGCTCTCTCTCTCTCTTGCTCTGTCTCCAGTCTCTGGTATGTGTATCGGTTGCTGTCATGAGATGTGCAGCATGACCCCTCTGAAAGATCATGGGAAATCTCCAGATGTCCACTTTAGATTTGTTTAAGGCAGTAAAAGAGTAATTGTCAGCCATTTTATTTAGATATCCAGCTCTTGCATAATCAAAGTGCGGGAGAGAAGAATGTTAATTGGGCAATGCACATAAATACGAGTGTTAGCATGCTAAACAAACAAACACATCTCAACATTTCAGAAAGAGTTCTCTCATGTTTACACCCCATGCTAGTTGGCCAGTGGTGGCGCGGAGCCATTCGCTAAACTTGTGCATGTTTGTGTGAACTCATTTGTCATGTTTACTCAAGGAGATTAGTGTCACACCTGCAATCCATTCCTGTCACTTCAGAGCATACCAAAACGTCATCCTAGTATGACATAATTGGCTTCCTTTGACACCATTTGTGATTATTAGTCAAGTTGCAGATGGCGTGCTCTGGATGAGAAGCAACTCCCCACTCCCATCTTACATCAGAGACTGGCAGAACCAAGAACTCCTTTGGAGGTCCGCTGTATGCGGTGCATCTGCATGCTGTTATCATTCATTCTCATTGTATTTAAAGAGCAATCTTGAACAGTGATAAATAGCCTACACATGTCATGGCCACATATGGCCAGGGATGCTTTTATTTCATAGACATCCATGTTATAAATTGTCATTTGTTTCCTAATAGAAACACATCAATATGATTACTGTAAACCACTAATGAGATAAGAAGATAATTTTGCTGGCATCTCACATTTCACAGACCAGCGACTGGATGACAATGGATGCCATCTCACCATCATGACCAGTGCACTTTATTGGATCATGAAGATGGATGACCAGTCAGCTGTCCTCATTGGTATCTTCAGTTAATACAATACAATTTAAATAATACAGTCGAACCCTTGCTGTTCTCAAACCAATCATCAGAATATAATCTAGTTGACTGTTATGACAATAGCGTATGAATATGGGATAATTATATGATATAATATGATGTCATAATGATTTGATAAATGCTTAATGTTGCAGGCTGCAGAAATGCTAGTTGACTGTTGGGTTGGGCTCTCAGGTTTGTCTCTTGTAACTGGATGTTTTTCTTTGGCCTCCGGAAATCTTGGCTTGCTAGGAATTGTTTTTTCTTTGTTTGGTGTTGGACAAGTGATATTTTCTTAATGGTATGTCCCCCCACCAACTGTACTCCCTCTCATTCTCATTAGTAAATAAACTATGTCAGCGCCTTCTTCACTTCTAAGAACTACCACTCTGGCTTTTGTATGTAAACCAACCTCGCCCCTCTAAACTGGAAAGAGCTGCCCGCCATGTGTTGTGTTTTGTTGTGAGGCGTTTTCGTTACATGAGGTACTGGCTTTGGTGTGAGTGAAACGGGCTCGATGGTGTTTTATGCCCCCAACGTCGTCTTCCAGGCAGTGCTGCCACCATCGACTTAAAGGCACCTTAGCCTAAACCTAACCCTAACCTTAACCCATACCTAACCATTGCGCCTTCCAGGCAGCGCTGCCTTGGAAGACAACGTTGGGGGCATGAAACACCAAGAAATGTGGAACGGTGGTCAGGTCAGCAAGACCCCTCTGTGGACACAGATTCAGTTTACACAGAGTTCAGGGCTGTCACTGGAGGCGAGATTGGGGGGGGGGTATGGTCCTGCTGGAGATGGAGGGCTTGCTCTGGGCAGTAATGTACAATGCAATTCAGTTACCCTCCCTAAAATGGTGGCAGTTTGATGCTCTTAATCTTACTTTGGATATTAAGGCACCATAGACTAGTGTCAGACTCTCCTTTATTTCAGGGGTGGTAAATTTATTGCATTTTATCTATTTGCTCGTTATTTATGTTGTAAGATCATAGGATCTAGACCTTGTTCATATATAACAGTTTAATTACATATATTAAATATAACACTTATTACTGTTTTATTCCTCATTTAAATCACAATACAGCAATATGATAGTACACACTGCTGTTGCTTTTACTACTTAAAAGAATTCCAGGTGGGTGAAAAAAAGCTACCACCATAAAAAAAGTCCACTGATTTGTAGTTGAGAGCTGTGGTGTACATTTTATGACCTGAGAGCCCTTCCTTTTGATGCTCACTTCGCTTACACTCACAAAGTTACTGTGCTGGCCTGCACTCCTTATCTTGATTGGCTGGGGAGGAGGACTGGGCGAGGAGCATGCAGTGAGTGAGGCAACACAGGCGTTGCCTTTCTGTGGATGGACAGGAGCAAAGAGCACAGTCCCAGACACGCTCAAGGACTCCTTTTCGCCATTCTATTTTGGTTTAAGAAGAACTGGCATTGGTAGTGGTGGGTGACATTTTTTGCCTCCCCTTATACATTGAACATCAAACTTTTTTCGCTTCCCTAAGCATACCTTATGTTTGTCAGCACATTCCGTTTGGTTGCCAAGGAAACTTCGGTGGGCACGGCAGGGGCAGGTGGTTCCCGGGATGTAGAGCAGAGTCGCATGGTTCTCTATGCCTTGTGTGCATGTAAACAGTGAACCATGGCCACAGGTTTGTCATCCTGGCTGAACGGAATGCTTGGGACTAAGAGGACCATCCTATCTTCCCTTCTGTTCCTGCTGTGCAGCAACACACATGTAAGTCTCTTGTGGTTTCCCACGTTTCTTTTCTTGATTTTTGTATTTAAAGCTACTGTTTGACGCATTTTATACCATTCTGCGACCTCAGTCCATGGGGTCCAAAATAATTAATGACCAAGGAAGCCCTTCAGACAGAGAGGAGCCTTTACGACACTCCAGATGGAATGTTTACGCTGGCCACAATTTACTTTTTAGTGACAAATAAAAACTAAGATACACAACCCTTGTGACTTGTGTAACTAAGATATAAACTTCTTTTCACTTAAATGTATCTGTGTGTCTTAAATGTATCTGTGTGCTTTATTAAGTTTGTAATCACAGCTGCAAATGAAAAGAACGGCGCACTTTATTTGTCATTGATGAGAGATTAAGGTTGTTTAAATACAAAGTGCTTGACTAGTTGACTAGCACTACTTGAACGGAGCTATGGTGATTTACAGTGGAAAATCTACCCAGTCAAAACTTACCAGTGGCCACCAAATTCACATATTTGCCCAGCAGCATTTAGTGTTTGTCTTTGCCAGAGCTCATTAGTAATGTCTCCCAATGTTTGTTCTGTGTTTGTCCCTGTGAATAGCTCTCCACTTTCATCTGGGTTTGAAAGGGTCGTATATTTTTGTTGTGGAAAAATGAAAAAAAAAAAAAAAAAACGTAGAGTATGTCATGTACAGATGTATCACATATACTGTTTAAAAGATGCTTGATGCATAGTGTACGTTTTGGCATGGAATTTTATATTTAAACGTAGCATAAGTTTTAAGCTCAGCAGGGGCACCCATCCTTAATCCTGTTAAAACGAAACCAGCTGTAGGTCACAATTTATTTCGAAAAACCAATATGGATGAAAATTCTCTCAGTGTATGTGCAGCCACATGTACCATGCTGCTGAGGAAGTTTTAAAAAGAGCAAAGATCTCATTTGAAAGAGAGATATAAAACACCATTTGGTAAAGTTAAATATCTATGAGATACCTGAGGTACAAGTGGCACTTTTCCTGTATATGAAAGTTGTGCTGTGCATATATGCGTATATGAGACAGAATGTTATCATAAATCAGTGGACTCCAGGAAACAGTTGTGTCATTTGTTTAATTTCTGTGGAGGTGCTTCCTGGGTAAAACCCAGTCCAAATGAAGACATTCGTTCAATATTTATCTAGCTTTTGACGTAAAATAGAGGAAAATGGACAACGGCTGACACTTATCATCGCACCTGTCAAAAGTAGGCACTCCTAAAAGTCCTCAGAAGGAAACCTATACGGTAAAAAAAATTAGCTCACTCATAGCCCAGTAAAGTCATCTTGTTGCTTTGACTGTGTTGTGTTGTGTCAAGTAGTGTGAACTAGTGTCATGTTTATAACCCCTAAACTTTATTTATTTATTAACATAATGACATTATACACGTTCATATAACTTCACTTAGACAACGCAAAAACATTAAGTTATTTTGGGGGTGCCAATATTTTTTTACAGTCATGAAATCTCAAACTATTTGAAATGAAGCCACCTAACCAATTATAATATAATTATTAAGATATTATATAGAACATATTATAGATATTTTTTTCAATATTCCCCACCTCTGAATGTTTACTTCCATTACTAGTGTGCAGTAAGACAGGCTGTGATGCTTTCTTTCAGATATAGTGTTAATTGATTTTGGACACTAGACAAGAGATTTGTAACCCAGGAGACCTTGATTTACTGTTGTTTTAAACAACACTAAACAGAGTCATGTAAAAGCATCACTTACAGCACTTGAGCGAGGATGGGCACTTCTGACCACCTCATTCAGCACAAGTTTGTATCAACTTGTCCATTCCACTGTGTGACGGATTAGAAACAAAACCATATGCTATTATATTCATTAGGCATTCAGTCATCTATGACATCCAGCAGCCTTGTTATTAGGATTATGAATTAGCTTTTGGCAACAATTAACTTTGAAGAACAACCATCTTGTGATATCAAGTTAACTTTCAACAATTCAGTGATGATAGATCTGTATTTTTTCCCCATTGACGTTATAATACATTTTCTCTCAAAAACACATTGGTGTTGTGCCTCACATTCAACAAATTTTCCATTTGGAGCCATCACGAAAAACATTTCACGCCACGACACATGGATGATTCATCAGGTCCTGTGTAGATCAGATGGATTGCTAATTGCCGCTTACTGTAATTCAATATGCATATCTGACTATTCTCTTGTTAGAGCTCACGATGACTGCTATCTTACTGTATTCACTAGCTGGCCTTGGACAGAGGGACTGCAGTCCAGTTTCACCCCCTCAGCACAGGCTGTTATAGTCCACTACAGAGGCTATTCTAATTGTGACATTTTGTTATTACTTATTGAAGCACTTACAGTAATAAGGTCAGGGTTTCTGATACCAGTCATCTGCTGCACTCTCACTGACTAAGCTCCTCCAGTAAGTTGCCTCTGGGTACTACGTGGTCATGGTTAAAACTCAAGGTGACCGCGTCTTTGTGGTCATTGCAGGCACTGTAACTGAACATGTCTGTAAACTTTAGGACTTCACCTTCCATCTTAGTTTAACAAAAACTAAGTGAATAACCTTGCAACAGAGGCTTTCTAATGTGTTTATAAACATTAGGGGTGGTATGCCGTCCTTTTGTATCACTATCCAGCTTTTTCCATACTCATTAATCCTGATTACATTTGCACAGCTCTTAGTTAGTGCACCTGCTGTGTACTGAAGGCTAACATTTACTTCATGTGATCCTATGAATTGGAAGGCCATTAAGAATTGCACCAAAATTAGAATGTATGCATGTGTATGTTTGCAAGTTATGTGCTTGTGAGAAAGGGAGAGTGCTTGTGTATTTGTTGTGTTTGTGTGTGTGTGTGTGTGTGTGTGTGTGTGGTTGTGTGTGTGTGTGTGTGCTTGCTTTAGTGTTTATGGCTGGTTTAATTGTACTTTTTGTAGGTGATGGGTTCGGATCTGGAAACTCTCATAAGATTGCGTACTGAGTATTGGAAAAAATGCAATGACTCATTATCAACCCAGTTTCCCACACAAACTGGTGAGTGGTCTAAGATATTTTTAAAGATAAATACTGAACAAATAATATTGCAATATGCAATACTCCTACTTACCTTCCAAAAGTACTGAGGCAAAATGTGTAATGCTGTAACAGCTGAATTATAGCGAATTCTGTCTTGCCAGGAATCTTTTGCAATGGGACATTTGACACGTTTGTCTGTTGGCCACATTCAGCCCCTGGAAATGTCTCTGTCCCCTGTCCTTCCTACCTGCCCTGGATCAAATCAGGTCAGAATGACAAAACCTCTTGGTGGCAAGGCAAGGCAAGTCAATTTATATAGTACAATTAACACACATTAGCAATTAAATTACAGTAGAAAACATAGAAAAACTAGAAGGGCACTATATTAGTGATTAGAGAGTGCAAGCATTTATTGGCACAATTGTCTCAATGCAACCTTTAAACAGTCAGCGATCTATGCAATCTCAAGCCCATAATGTTTTTGTCACATTCAGCGAACATCTCCTCACCGTCCGCTAGCTCTCCGTCCTGTGAGTACACTGCAAAAATAACCTGGTCTCTGTAGGCATGCCCAGGCTCCAAAATGTATAAGCACAAACAAACAAGAGACATCATGCACAATCGCTGACTGCATCTTTAATATGCAGCTTTACCTGAATTCCTCTATCTTTGCCTGGCCTTGTCTTCCTTGATAGTTGAAGGCATTTTACATTCCAAATGCAAGCGGATTGTGTGGTTACACTGATTTATTCCCATCTCACTGCAGATATTTCAAGGAGAGTATACATGGAATGTTTGCCAAACGGTACTTGGCGGAGAGAGGAGAACTCTACCACAGTGTGGCGAGAAAAAACAGAGTGTGAAGATCAGCACTACTACAAGTCAGCGGTGATGTTCTTAGACACTCCCAGAAATCATTTCATGAGCCTCAAATAGGACAGGCATTCAGACCTTCTTCCCAAGGCCTGACCAGGGAATTCCTCGAAATAAACATTCAGCATGCTTAATGCTTGAACCTAGCTGGAAACACGTGGAGCGAGAAATAATAATGCACTGATGAGGTCTGATAGGGGTGGTGGTAGCCTAATGGTCATGGAGCTCGGCTAGCAGGCCAGAAAAGTTGTGGCTTCAATTACCAGCTTCCACTGTTTTGCCCTTCATTCTATTCAATTTAATGAATTTTCATAAATCATTTTTTTACATTTTGTTTTGCAAGTACTTTCTGTAGAACCGTAACTGGGTATTGTTATTTGATCTATCTTTACTCAATCCAAACATCAATTTGATTGATATTACCAAAATACAATCAAATAACATGACTTTTAATCATTTTAAAAATGGAGATATAGTGTTTTGGAACCAAACTCTTTATAATGTAACTCGCTTTGGATAAAAGCAGCGGCTTCATGAATAGGCCTACAGTAAATGTAAATGTGATGGCATGTAATGGAACCTTAGGCATAACACAAAGTGTCCACTCTCACAGGAGGACGAGCGAGTCCGGCACTCTCACCTGAGGACAACTTCCATAGTGGGATACTCGCTTTCTCTCTCTTCTCTTATCATTGCTGTCATCATTATGGGGAATCTGAGGTGAGAACTGAAGGCATATTTAGTTAGCTTCAGTTCACATAGTATGCAGAGTAAACTGTAAAACATATTTCTGAACTGAAACGTTACGTTGTGTAGTCAAGTCCCATTCCATTCTCAGTAATCTCATCATCATAACTCCACATATAGAAGACTTAACCTTATCTCTTCTCTCACAGGAAGCTTCACTGTACGAGAAATTACATCCACTTGAATCTATTTGTGTCGTTCATATTGAGAGCGATGGCAACAATGACACACACAATCGTGTCAACAACAAAGGCATCCACATTCCCCAACAATGAAATGGGATGGAACACCTTTTCAAACTCAACGGTACTGTCATTCTCATATAAGTAAAAAAAAAAGTCAAACCTTTGCATGTCATTTTCTGTAGAAAAGAAAATTCACATGCTTTCTTAAGTTACATTTCACAGCCCTAGCAAAGTACACTACAAAAAAACGAAGTGTTATTAATCTTAGGCTATATTAAAATAAAAGAAATCCTGTTAGTATTGTTTGTAGTAGGTTTGTAGAGACTTACGTAGCGCTTTCTCGTAAAATCATTCAACTTCATTTAATAAGTTTGACTTATTTTAAGACGTCTCATCATGAAAACAAGCAAAATACCAGTGCATTAAGCAATTTTGTCTTAAAAACAGGCACATTTGGCTGCCAGTGCATTAAGCATGGGTGAGATATTGATGCCTTTGGAGGACAAACACAGAAGAGACTTGCACAGTGACCAACAGACAGAGAGCTCCTAATCCTTGCTCCCTCACACTCCACCGTAGCATGTTAGTGTGTGTTCGAGACCCATGGCAGGGCATCATCATGCAAACTGCAACCATTTCAAAGCTGAATAAACAAAGCTCTGTTATAAACTTATATTAAAGTACAATGGTTGGCGTTATGGCATATTTTGCCATAAAGAAGCCACAACATCTTTCACTTCCTTTGTATTTGCATGGCCTCATTGTTTGGTCCTGGTTTATAACTACTTTGTATGACTGATGGACTTTTTCCAGGCTACAATGGAATATGGAAAGTAGCAGTAGGCCTAGTTTGCATTTTACCTTTATAATGCTGAGTCTGGAAATGCATAGTTTATCTTTTATTTCTCTGCATTGTGTAGGCTACACTCACAAATACATTACATAAACAGAATACAGAAACAGGAAAATGTCTCAGATCCACTGTTTATTGCGACTGCAAGATTCTAACTTACAGTTCTATCATGATAGCACAACTATTCTGTTGTGCTATATGGGACTATCCGTGCTGTAGGCCTACACCCCAAATCAACATGACTTCTTTGGTTGAAAGATTACAGAAGCTAGTTTAGCTGTAATGATATCCTGTGTGACATACTATCACCAGTTAATACTACTTTCCACAGTAGAATCCGCATTTGAAAGCCTGTTAGGCTACCAGTTGTAGGCCTACTGTAGTTGCTAGTTTGTGTGTTTATTTTACTTTTACACTCTGCGTAATGAAAAAGCTTTGTATGTCCCTATTCTTTTACAACGCACAAAAAGGGCAAAAATGTACATGCTGAAGGGTAAAGGGAATATTTTTAGATGTTTTACCCTAGCTTTTTGGGGTATGCATTGGCAGACAGCCCCGATAACTTAGGCTACTGTGGTCGACGTCGACACACCCGCTCGCTTGTCAAACATGCGTGTCAGATAACCCCCCTTCAGTTACAGCCAATCAAATGACAGTTTCTTTCAGCTTACTGTCGTCCTGGCTGTTGGAATCGGGCCAAATAGCACAAAGGAGTTTGATAAAATTTTGGTGGAGAAAATTTTGTCATCTCAAAATATTGATGGGGACTAGTCACCATGGTCCCAATCTAAACCTGTGCCCAGTCATGCTTAAGATAAGTAAAACTCTTATTAAATCAAGACAAAATTATCTTATGGGAGAACGCTAGGTGAGTGGCTCTCTCTCAAACCGCATAGGCTACTTCCGTCAGTACACTGCTAGTGTGCACTGAGCGCTTACTTGCATTGTGCGTTGTGTCCCAATATATGCACTACAGTATACTTAAACTAAGTATTTGAAGTGTGCAAGTAGGTGGTTTGAGACAGCCAGTGTCTTTATACTAAAAAATAATACCAACTACAATTTGATCTTAATATTAATAACACTTATATATATTTTTTGCAGTGTAATTATTTAGCCTACATTATCATATTCAACAGAATATTATTAGGCCTACACTGCTCATCTGTAAATTAAATATGCAGTAGATGTAAACTAATGAAGTGCCATTATGCAGTGTCTCAATGTTGGACTAATAGCTTTAAACTTTCCCCTTTACAATTAAGGGATGTGTAAAACAGATTTCATATCTGAAGTTGCTGACTTATAATAATTGACACTCCCTAGATCTCTGTTATCTGCAAGGCGTCCCGAGTGTCCATGGAGTATTTTGTGGGGTGTAATTTCTTCTGGCTGTTGGTGGAGGCGATATTTCTCCACACACTTCTCTTCACCGCTGTGCTGACCAAGCGCAGGCTGCTGAAACGTTATATGCTCATTGGATGGGGTAGGTGTTCCTGGGCGGTCCTTGATTCCTTTCTAACTTGACCAGTGTGCTAGCTAGTGTGCCACAAGTAGGGGAGATCTTAAGCATTTCACTTGACTCAGAGTTAGGTCTAGAGTATGTTTTTTTTTTTCAACACAGACAACTGCTTTCGAATGTTTGAAGATGATCAAATTTGTTTTGTTTCTAGATTTGATTTCTTCACACTTTATCTGAGTGTATTCAAGACTGTTGACATGCCTGACAGCATATTATTATGTATTTGTTTTAGGGACTCCTATGGGCTTCATATTACCATGGATTGTGGTAAAGGCACTCAATGAAAACATACAGTAAGAATTTGCCATTATCTTTGTGCATGCTTCTTGAGTGGAATATCAGCTGGTAGCATACTTTATCTTAGCACCGTTTCAGACTTCCTGATAATTGTGGTGTTCCACATTCAACCCAGCAACCATCTCTTCCTCAAACATTACCCAGCAGATTCATATTCCCAAAGAACAACTTTGCACATCAATTCCTTGCTGTTATGTACATGATGATCTTGTATATGTACTCTTCCATGTGAACAGTTTACAAAGAACAAATACAACTCATTAGAATAAACTAGTACATTCAAACAGATATACACTATACCAGGGGTGTCAAACTCATATTAGGCAGTGGGCTGGATTTGTTGGAATGAGACCTCGTGTGGGGGCCGTCATGGTCATTTTCATTTCTCTGCATTGGTATCAGATTGTTGTTTGATGATATACTCCTTTACTATTCCCACTTATGAGCAAACAAGTACAAATCATCTAATGACATCATATCCTGTTCTTTCTCTTTTGAAACACCCTACTTCCATACCATTTTTTTGGCCTCTTCCTTCCTGAGAATGGTTTGTAGTGCTAGGTTTAATCAATTTATCACTGAAATTGCTTATTACAAATTGTTGAAGACAGCTGGATGTGAATATATTTTCCCTTCCCAAAACATTGGTTGGGCCGTATGAAACCTGCTGGCAGGCCTGATCTGGGCCCTGGGCCTTATGTTGGACACCCCTGCACTATACTTTTACCACCTGCAGACAGAACGCACAGAGCTCTCCTAAAACAGCCATCAGTCATTGTGTCTCTATTTAGGCTAAGAGAGCAGACACATGTACCCTTTTTCTTAAATATTTCTTTGGGCTTTGACATTACAATGTGTTGGACGACAACTGGTGGGACAACCTAAACAAAGGACATACAGTAGCCCGTGCTGGAGCGGGTTGTTTGAAGCATATGTTTGTGTGATTGATTGTAATGCATGTGGACTTCTCCTTTTGAAGCTGCTGGGTGAACAAAAGCCGGCTGATCTGGTGGATGATTAAGGGACCTATAGCAGTAGCCGTAGTGGTGAGTAGAAACCATTTAAAAAATCCCAGCTCTGCATCCGTCGCCACTGTCGCACCACTGATCTTTTTGCTGTAGAAAATACCTTCAGTTGGTTTGTCTCCCCAGTACCACAATATGAAATCTGTATGCAATCATAAACGTTTTCTCATTACTACCACATACTTTAGCTGCAGACATCTCTTAGATATAGATTTTAGATATTTGATATAGATACACATATTAAATACATTTTAGAAACCATTGGCCTGTTTTATAATAATGTTTTGCTATTTTAACATATGAAAGTATATGCATGACCCAGTTTTTTAGAATGCCATTGATTTCACGGCATACAGCCCTTGTCATCTTGTGACACGTGATGTTGTACAGAAGCAGTCACACGCTATCATGAGCCCGCTCAGTTAAATGGCCATGGCTATGGTTCAAACGTCTGCAGAGAATCAGAAAATGTCAAGTACACAGAGATAGGCATCGGCATTACACACAGAAACACACACGTGCACATGTGCTTGAGAAGATATTTCCATTCCGAGAAATCTGCAGCAGACAGTTGTATGAATTCATGGCTATGAATGCATTGCCCCTTGGGTCTTTTGACACGAAATGAGTGCTGCCTACTAATTGTTAAATCTTCTTGAAACCTTTTATCTTAGGTGATTTTTTGCATTTTCCTGAAAATTCTGAAACTCTTGCTGTCAAAATTGAAAGCAGACCAGGTGAAATTCACTGACTATAGATACAGGTATTGGCGCATCTTTTTAAACACCTACTCTTTTTATATACTTAAAAAAGTATTTTTGTGAGATAAGGATGAAGACCATTTTGACATACTTTCACATGGTTTCTCAGCTTAGCCAGAGCAACTCTGGTCCTGATCCCATTATTAGGGATTCATGAAGTAGTGTTCAACCTGATCACAGATGACTACATGGACATGAAGCAGCGAGACATCCGCAACTTCATCAACATGATTCTCAGCTCTTTTCAGGTGAGAATGCCAAAGACAGGCCCAAGATCATGCCACTTCTGACACAACACATACTGTAAACAAGAACATTGCTGGCAGGGTGAGTGAAATGAATGGACGATTGCCACTGGCGTGTGGGTCAGGTTTAATTTCCTCTAATAAACATCTTCCATCTTCCTTGTAGGGTTTTGTGGTGGCTGTGCTCTACTGTTTTCTAAATGGAGAGGTGAGGTCATTCATCTGGCTGTCATAACAACAGATATAAAAGGACAAATGACCCTCATTTAATACTGAAAACAATGTCTCATAATCAACCTGCCCCTGTGATAAAGTTGTTGCCCCTGTTGTTGTTTCAGTAATCTAAAATGACTTATCACTGGGCGTCTGCATTTGCAGTCAATACACATTAATCTTCCTCCAGTGTCCTGTTGCTGTGATGTAATATCTTGGTCTGTGGGGCATAGAACGAGTTGCACTGTAGATAAGCATGTCATAGATGTTGCACCCTTGCAAAGTAATGTAATATAATGGCAAGGTTACAGTATATGGTGTACAAAACACAAGGCACTGTACATAAGTGTGTCTCTCGTTTTTGTCCCAGGTGAGGGCAGAGCTTAAGAAGAGGTGGCAGCTGTTCGCCTGCACCCATCACCTAGATATGCACAACTGCGTCCGGGGCATGCACCCCAAATACCTGTGGAAGTGCTCCCAAAGGTCCGCGGTGGCCCAGTCGTCTGTGGACAACAGCGAGACCTACCAGGAGGGCGGCGCTAGCTGCGGTGGTGGCGGCGGCAACAGTGGGCTGACGCACACCACGCACCTCCTGCAGGTGCCGGCGCAGTGCGGGAGGAACCCCCAGTGGGCTGGCCGGGTCACTGCCCTGGAGTTCTACCCGCGGAAGAGCCTCTCGAGCAGCGACGGCGAGATGACGCTCGGGGAGACCATGGAGGAGATCCTGGAGGAGAGTGAGTTTTGAGTAGAGTGGACCCGCCCACCTAGATCCTCTTTCAGGGAGATCTAGTCTGGAAACCCATGGTTTATGGTCAGCGATGAGAGGGGAAGACAAAATCGAAACTTATCGTGATAAACAGAAGCAGCAACACCTGCAAACGTCAAAAAATGCATTTGGAAAAATGCAGAAATTTATTTACAGCAAAGGTAGACCCGCATACATTGTTTCCTGGCTGTTGATGCTGTTTATTGTCAGTTTGTAAAGTTCAGGCAAAGTAGGAAGTAATGTTAGGAATCTCTGATCAATGTGATTAGTAAGGCTGGACCAATGATTTCAAAGTAAGCGCCAGTCGCGATGCAAGTGTTGCAAACGTTTCCCAATCAAGAGTACCTAGACTCAATCAAGAGTCCCTAGTTATCCAGACACTTTGTGAATGAGTCTGGATATTTCCAGGCTACCGAAGCCCTCCATATTGCTCATGACAGACTGATAATAGAAACAGCTGTAAAGAGGCTTTAAATCAATGTAAATCTGTATAGTTCATTGTGCGTAGGCAAAGTGCTGAATATACTGTATGTTTAATATATAATCTACACATATCTATACAGAATACATAAAGGGTCATAAATGAGATGCACACATGGGTATTTCAAAATAAATGTCATTCTTTGATAGATATTCATCCCTTTGAAATGAATCAGAGTGCCATAGTCACAGAAACGAGAAATGAAGGTTTGCTGTCCTAAAAATGCTTTTTGGGAAATCCCTTTTTGTGCATTTCTTCTAAAGCAACTTAATACTATGGATTGTATGCCATTTCAGTATACAATGACTACCTACTACTTGTGATTAATGTACTGTAAATAATAGTAATTCTTGAATAAAATCGTATTATATTGCATTGCTGCCCTGGATGTAAATATAGTCAAGCAGCTAGTTCAGTGCTGTTCATTATTATTACCATATTACAAGTTATAGATAATATGGATTCTATATCAAACAACCACTGACCCCTATTCAGTGATAAGGATATGGGGTGGCAACTACCATGACTAGAATTGGATAGCCTGAGTGAACCAAGACAATCCAGTTAACAAATTTTAATTTGCTCTGCGGGTCTGGAAAGGAGCCCATTGACGTCCATTTCCAAATCACCAAAAAACCAGGAACGTGTATTTTCTTTGGAATTCTGTAAACAACTGCATTTAAAACATTTGTTTACAATAATTATATGTTTTCTGCACTTTGAAACAATTTGGTAACTTTAATGCACAATTCTAAGTTTAATTTCACTGCTGGTTATGCCCCAGGAAGTTACAGGCGTCAATGTAATCCTTTCCAGACGGACTTGCAAAAATTTGCCAACAGGTTCGTCTGGGTTCACCCAAGATAAATAATGGAGTTTGTTCAAGAAGGAATAATTGTGTACGTGATGACTGCCATATTGATAATAAGATGTATAGGTTTTTATATTGATCTGTGTACAGATGTGATGTAGTGTTACAGTAATAATATATTGTGTAACCTGGATACAAAAGAGTTTATTGTGAGAAAAATATTGATCGAGACATTGGAAGCATTTGTGTAGGTGATTTGTGTTCTAAGAAAAATACTGTTCTTGTCTGCAAAAAATAAAATAATGGAATATTCATATTAATATGAGTATGCTATAAATGGTTATGTCTATGACTGCTAATGATTATGACAACTGTACAGAAATGATACACATTTCAAAAGTTATTTTTCAACTGTCTAAGAATATACTTCTATCTTTGTTGTAAAATACATTACATGTTTTAATAAAAGAAAAAGACCTCTATAACACTATTAGAACTCTGCATGCTTGAGCTATTAAGATGTCCAATTCAGAAGGGGAGTTGATAGTAAACCTGAAGGGAAAAATTGAATGATGTTTGATAATAAAATAAATAATAAATGAATATGAATAAAATACTTATGTCAATGGTTTCTCCATCTGTCCCCTAAAAATGGTGAGGCCGACAAGCTTTGAATAGCATGATGGATGAACAACTGGTGATCTCTACTGGTGAACCACTCTAGTGCTTCTTCTCCTTTAACCTCTCCTGGACCTTCTGCGGTTCGTCGAACTGGATCAGTCTTAGGATGTTCTTGTTGTCCATAATCCCTTGAATGAACTCACCCTCCGTTATCTTATCTACAAACGACAACAAAAAATACAATCAGTCAGTTTTACTTGGGATATATGAAAGATGTGCTTGTTTATCTGTAAACATCAGGCAGATCTGTTTATTGCAACCAAAGAACAGACGGTTTGAAATAAGACAGTGTAAGGAATTATTCATCCTGCCAGAGAGAACAGAAGAAACATGACAAAATATCTACAGTGACCATCATTCATCTTGGTCACCAGAATGGCAACAAAGCAAGCCAGATCCACATCCTGGCACCTGTCAGGAAGTCACTGCTGGAGACAGAAGCAACATGAAGGCAGTAGGCCTTTTAAGAACCATTTCAGACAAAAGGACAACAGAAACCTACTTATCACACAAAAAAAATAGGTCACCAAACCAGTTGCATCATTTCCATTAAAAGACTTATTTGCAATTCATGACAAGGAGGTTAACAGTGTATGTGTCAGTAGTTTAAAAACAGCCCTGCTGAATCCATAATATCTCTACATGCTTCATTATGGCTTCTAAAAAGACTCAAATCCAAGAAGGTTAATGTTTGTCTTAGTGATGCACTTTTATAGAAATTCTCCTATGGCAGTGTACACACAACTTAATCTTACCATTCTCTTTCTTCCCAAAGAAGTCCCAGATTTTATCTGCTCTCTTTTCAGGGGTATTTTCATCCTGAGGGAGATTTTTCTGTGCTTCTTTAGAGATCATATTGAATATTGACTGTCACAAGAAAAATGAAAAAAAAAAAAAAAACAACTTTAATAGACTTATAAATGCGACATAGCAAATGTTATACTGGCAAGAAACATAGGTTTGTGGTTGAGGGGCAAACATTTACAAATGTAAATAAACACCCTCAGCCATATCTACATTCAACATTCAGCTCTTTTCAACCTCCATCATCACCATCATGATCAATCATCACCATCATCAACACAATCAAACCATTTGCCATCCTACCCTAACGATCTCCTGTATCTCGTTTTTGGTAATGCTGCCGTTGCCGTCCAGGTCGTAGAGGGCGAAGGCCCACTCCAGCTTCTCCATGGTCTTCCCTGAGGAGGTGAGGTGCAGTGCCACGATGTACTCCTTGAAGTCCAGCGTGCCGTCGCTGTTCTGGTCGAAGCTGCGGAAGACGTGCTGGGCGTAAGCCTTGGGGTCGGCGTCCGGGAAGAAGCTGGCGTAGATGCTCTCGAACTTCTGCTGGCTGATGCGGCCCGTGGGACACTCCCGCAGGAAGGTCTGGTACCAGGTGTGCAGCTGCTCCTTCGTGTACCTGGTGTTCAGCTTCAGTTCCTCCAGCACCTCCTTGGAGAGAGCACAGCTCTTGCTGTTGCCCATGACTTGATATGTGGCTGGTGGTGGTGATACTCTCAGAGCCGTGCCAAAGTGGACAAAGTAGGCCTACTATCAGGGCCCTCTATTTAAGCACCACAATTTTTTAAAACCTTGTTTTGGATTAGTGGCTGGTCATATGTCCGCCTGTGATTTGATGGGACTGCTCTGCTGGATATTTCTTATGTCAATGGGCATTACATATCAAAAGCAGTTATATCCCAGCAGAGATGGACTTACCTGGCTTAGCAGACAGCAGGGGACCAACAGTGATCTCATTTAATACCATCTAATGAAATTGCCACAAGGGACCACATTGTGGTAGGCCTATGTGTGATTTCTTATTATAGACATAGTATGACTATGAATTTCCTCTTATAATCATTAAACCTATAATTATTATCCAGATTGCTGCATCCTGTAAGTCTGATCATATTTCATTCAGATAATACAGCATTCATAAATAGCTCTTCTAATATTGATTCATAAATATTAGAACAATTAGCATAAATACATTTCAGACCATTCAGGGATAGGCTATAGCCAATTAGTCAAGGTATTATGTGATGTTAATGGATTGGCTGTTCTGCACATGATTACATGTGACTTAGGGCTGGATTTAAGCCGCCCCTGCCATCTACCAATTAAATTACAGCTGGAACTGAGCAGAGATTGCCCATTTTGCTTGGAACCACCATTGGCTATTTCCCCCGAACTCCAAGAGATTCACAGCGACGAATCGAGTAAGAAACATAACGATTCACACTGAGCGTAGCCACTAGCTGCCTCAAGTTATGGAAGTAAATAACGCAGAACATCTACCAGAGCGTATTGGCTATATTACTCGCGTACAGAGCTTCAGCGCTTGCCATCGCTTGCACAGGTAAAGTAAATAGGAAATGTATCGCCATTGTTGCATAATGCATTCTGCATATGTATAGCCCCATATAACTGCTTAGCAATACAGTAGGCTATGTTTACTGGCCAAATCAAGACAACAAATCCCGCTGTTGATGTTGCTGTGGATATCCGACTTAAACCATATTACCCTATAAGTATTTTTTCTAGATGGCATCTCCATAGTAGGTTTCCATGAAGTGCCTGTTTGTTTTGGCTTCCAGGAAAATGTAAACGGATTTGGATTTAATTTTATATTATTATTTCAATGTGCTGTGGACCGAAGTAGGAAGCGTCAAACCTGTTGCGTCAGCCGCGCGGCATTCTGGGAAATGTATTTGTGTAGCGTGGCATTTGTTAAACTGAAAGCATTCAAACGTGAAACCTGTTAATAATAATAATAATAATAATAAAGAAAACTCTTGATTGTCCAACAGTAAGGCACTGAGTGATGAAGAAAATAAGAAGGTATTTGGGAAATGCAACAACCCACATGGGCATGGCCACAACTACAAAGGTAAGAGATGGATTATGTTAGAGTCAAAAATATCACATTTGAAACTGGAGCAATGATATTATTATTTTCTCCAAATTATATCATTACCATTGTTGTCAGATGTCAGACATCATGTCATGTTTAATGTGCTCAGTTTGGTGTTTATGTGAATAAGCATGAATTTCATAATCACAGTAGGCCTATGTTGTTTTTCTATAAAATTATTTTTGTTCTGTAAAATTGTTGTTTTACTGTGTATGCATATGATGTGGTACAACAATGTAATTAAGGTTACTTCCAAATTAAAGAAAGACAGTTTGAATGACATTACTGGCTTATGGGAAAAATATGTTTGTTTTATTGCAGTGGAAGTTACAGTGCGTGGGAAGGTAACTTTGCAATTACTTCTTTTACAGTAATACTTTGATATCTGAATATCAAACAATATTTAGCTAAATAGTCAGTGGTTATAGACTAGTTGTTCACAGATAGCAAATCATTTACACTTTTGATACATTCAAACAGATTGACAGAAGAACAGGGATGGTGATGAACCTAACAGACCTTAAACAGTACATTGAGGTAAGACCATAATCACAAAGGTTTTTGAGAAATCGTACTTCTAAAAAGTAAGTAATGTACGTAATGTAACTTGATAAATTGTGTTATCATATGCCTTTTTAGAAGGAACATTATTTATTTTCGAATTTCTTTTGCAATGCATTCAAGCTTGGAGATATAAATGTCCATAAATATATATATAAATGTCCAGTGATCTGATTGATCATCTGTACTTGGATTTGCATAGGAGGCGATTATGATACCTCTTGACCATAAAAACCTGGACAAAGATGTGCCTTACTTTGCTGATGTGGTCAGGTGAGAGTCATTCAAACACCTTGATATGTTTTCACTGTTATGGAGTTTTTCAAACGCTTTGATATGTTTTCATTGTTATGGAGTTGTTCAAACAACTTGATATGTTTTCATTGTTATACATGTAAAACCTATGTATTATCTATTTATACATGGAATTGTTACCCTATCTTGCAGCACCACTGAAAACCTGGCAGTGTTCATCTGGGACAGTTTAGCAAAGCTTCTGCCACCCAACCTACTCTACGAAATCAAAGTGCACGAGACAGACAAAAACATAGTGGTGTACCGTGGCGAGTAGACCACGTGTGAATGTGTGTGTGTGTGTGTGTGTGTATGTTTGCCACCTCAACTCTTCTCCATCGATGCATAGTTATTAAGAAAAGCCAGCGTCTGTGTGTACACCTACATATGAGGACCTTGGCTTCCCCTAAATCATGGCTGAGCTGGACCTCTGAGTGCCTTGTTGTGTGGTGGAGTTCCTGGTAGTCAAGGCTGTATTGGATTAGTGTGCATCAACAACTGCCTGGTCAAGGACCTGTGTGTTCAGATTGATCCTTTTGAACAAGAGGGATTATATTACCCTGGTTGGGATAATCTCCCCCCTCCTCTCCCCTCCTCTCCCCCTCCACAACTCCAATCCCCAGTTAATTAAACATGCTTGTACTTCCCTAGAGGCTGTTTGGAGAACTAAATATAATAAAACTGATAAAATGGTTTGATTTTTTGAGGATACAACTTGGTGTTGATGCTTTAATTGTGATCCTATAGGAATATGTTGCAAGTGAAAAAAAAAATCTTCTCAGAGACTTCTCTGCTGGAAACACAAGAGGGAGCTCTTGGAGTTTTAGCTTCCTCAAACATCTTAAATAGCCTACGTCAAAGAGTGCTTGGGTGTGTATTATAGTGTATAATGTAATTTTTACATTTATTTCAATGCTGTGCATTAGTTTAAATCAGGGCATTTTTAAAAGCTTGATTTAGTCAATTTCAATTTATTGATTGGCTGCATTGCAGACTATTTAGTGTTTTGAAGTCAGAACAATGCAAAATATGTCCCTTATCTGCAAAATACTTAAATATCTATATTCATTTCTGTCTTAGTCTGACAGCTTTGTATGGCTGTTTATAAAAATGGAACACAACCTTGGTGGCCTCCTTGTGATTTATGGGGTGTCTGAGGCTCATGTGTTCGTAAGTGAATTCTGGGTAGAGCACATTTAGACAAAAATAACAAATGTGTTAAGATGTATCATCGTTTCAAACAGAAGGATTACATACGCCAGGTCAGTAAAACGTTAACGCTGTAAAATACCTCACCTATGAGGCCTGGAACTCATAAGCAGACAGTTCACAGATGTGAAAGCATATTTATTACCCAAGTGTCGCATAATGTATTAGTGAATGATTTCATAATAATTTCAATTATTTTCTAATGATATAATGGTTTCTTTACTGGAAAAGAGAAATAGTGGAATTATACATGTGTGTACTGTATTTGATCTGTTGATGGTAGCGATAATGGCGTTTTATCTTGGTTTTATCAGAGAGGTAGACATTTTCAGTGATTCATATTCCAAAATGCAACTTAAAGGGTTCCTGCAGTGAAACCGGTACATTCTAGGATTGGATGCCAAAAAATACCATGACCCAAATAGTCTCTTCAGTTTGGAGCCATGTGTCTGAACTCATAGATGCAAGCGGGGCAAAGCTTTATGTAGAGACGCACAGAGGTGTCTACAGAGTCCTCTAATCACTGGAATTCCACTAGCATGTGTCACACCACTTCGACAAACCCATAGAGCCTCAAAGTGCTCAGTGAAGATGACATAAAATATTTCACCTTAAACACACAGACCTGTTATTACGTGCGGAATCGAAAGGAGTGAAATTATATCAATCATGGGGTAAAAACCTGTCATTAGG
>NW_027468674.1:23537737-23565237 GCF_046254945.1 Alosa pseudoharengus | reverse complement strand
ACTGTTTGCAGAAAGAGTCCAGCTTGAAGAAAGAAACAGAACTCATATCTTTGTCAAGTGCTCAGATTTTGGCACAAGCCACAGGACACAGGCAGTTTATTTGGAAAATTGTTGTTCATGAGTGAGGCTGAGGAAAATTGAATGTGAAGTCAGGAATGTGTGAAGTCATGACATCGCTTCTCAGGCAAAGCCAGTCCCCAGCCTCCTGACGCACTGACAGTCAGAGATATCACCTTACAGTATGTAAAATCCTCTAAATATCATAATTTGTGTGCTTTGACACTTGTGTGAGCAAATCTGTCAGGGCAAATATCCTCCTATATCAAGTTGAAACACGAACAAGAGGATTAGAACGTCCAATACATTATGCCTTGCAGGGATATACTGCATTTGAACAACTGCTGAGGTCTAGCAATCATTCAGCTAATTTTGCTGACAAGGAATTAAACCAATACAATATAAATTATACACAGGTGTGCAGGTAATGCAATTTAATGAGCAGCAGTCAACCTACAATTTTTAACCTTTATTTCCAATTATGAATGTCGGAGACAGTTTTAACTACCAAAGTACTTTAGCCTTTTTGCTATCTTGGATTTAAGCTCTCCCTAAAACCACATGCTTAATATTCCCTCACCATCTGACCTTACAGGTGGGTATAAACAGAATTTGTCAGTTTTGTACGGCATATTTACACAGACGTCATCTTGGCGTTAGCCTTAGACCTACGTTTCTTAATGACAGTTGATTTCCAGTGACACGGTTAAGTTCAGCTCAAGTTGGGACAAGCTTGTTTCTTTATCTCCTTGATGGCTTCGCTGTCAAAACTGCTTTTGTGCCTGCTCTGGAAAATTAACTCACATCTGTTTTTCCACGCAATAGGAAACTACAAATTTACACTCTTGTGGCTAAGCCAAAATTGCCTGTGGAATCTTGTTAGCTGTTAGGGGGATATTGGAAGAGATTGATTGATGGGTAATGAAAGCAGTGGATGTTTGCTAAGCGCCATTTCAGATATGCTTCAAGGTTTCGACACAATAAACAGGACAAGTAGGCCAAGGTTGTGTTGTCTGTCAAAAGCATATGTCATTATAATGCTCTGTAGGCTATAGATTCACTTGTATCCTGTTTGCAGAGGTTAACATTACTGGCGTTTATGTTAAAAAAATGCATTGCTTATTACACCAGACAATATTTACTTCCTGTTCTTTCTTGAAAGTGAAAAACAGGTGCACTGGCAAGCTTGTACTACATCTTTGTTTTTGAAAAACATGCCAAGATTTAGTGGAGGGATGTCAAGTGAAATCAGCTAACATGTTACAAGCTGACCCTCACATTGTAGCTTTTGCTAGGCTATTTTGTCAATGCTAGTTTCACTATTACAATGTAAAGGTCTTGCCACATGCCCTGTGACTAGCTGGGATGTAGTAGACCTCCTGTCTGTTGGTGGGCCCTTGGTTAGACTTAGTGCATATCGCTCAGAGTAAGAACTGAATCAAGATTTATGCTGCAGCTAAAGAGTCAAGAGCACTTATCAGTTACGTATAAACTCAGCCGTCAGTTGATGGAGGGTTGTTTATTCACAGAACACCTCTGGACTGAGGAAGGGTGGAGAGTGGGAGACCCTCTGGAGAGGGTGACAAAGACAAGACCACTTTTGCCCTACGCCAGGTCTCACAGCCTCCCCCATGCCCAGGCAGAAACACACATTGGAGTTCCAGTTAGTGCCAAGCACGAGGGATAGATAGGGAATTCCTTTGCAATGTGTGTGTAAGAGACACAATCATAACTCTCAAATTTAACATGTGGAGTGTTTGGCAGATTTTGTTATCTCGGTCTGCTGGGAGCTGATGCGATGGAGGATAGCTGTTGGTGTGGCCCACGTGCATCAGTAGTTTGTTGGAGACTATTTTCCCCATAAAGGAGGTAAGAATTGTAACCAGATTTTGTCATGATCAAGTCTGAAGGGTCGTTAATTTAGCAATTTATGTGGTCTGAAGCACCTGCAGATATTCTGGAATGTGCCTTCCTCCCCTTTGCTGTAGCAATGCCAATGAAGAGCAGTCCCATTTCCATCATATCACCGCATACTTCAATGGAGCCAATGCAGCATTATTCTCTTCTAGGTGCTGATTCTGAGAGTTTCCAATTTGGGACAAATCAGGGACATTTGTTTTATATTGAGGGAGAACTAGAGGCCCTTTGTGGGGTGGGGGAGTCAGGGTGGGATGGACTAGGATGACGAATTGTGTGTGTGTGTGTGTGTGTGTGGTGTGTGTGTGTGTGTGTGTGTGTGTGTGCGTGCGTATGTGTGTGTGTGTCTGTTAATAGCACGTTTAAAGAGGGGCATCCAGATGAGAGAGAAAGGGAGAGACAGAGTGAGTGAGTGAGAGAGAGGGAGAGAGAGAGAAAGTCTGGAGGAAAAAAAAAGTCCAGAAAGGGACTTTCTGGGCTGCTCAGGTTAAGCCACTGTAGCAGTGTGCACTCAGCAGGCGGAGAGATGAGGGAGAGAGAGGAACTGAAGAAAGCCATCGAGCAGACGGACCGTCTGCTGTCTCGAGTGCGCGAGCTGGAGGAAGAGAACTCCAGATTGGGGAGGGAGAAGAATGAGGCGCTCGTTAGGAAACGCTCCGTAAGTCCCTTTACTCTTCCTCACCATGTGTCTTTCCAGGATAACAGGAGGAGGAAGAGGAGGAGGAGGAGGAGGAGGTGGGGGGAGGCAGGAGGACCACAGGATGTGTGCAGTGGTGGGCTCTCTTTTCTGCCCATGTTAGTATTGCCTTCTCTCTGTGAAGTAGCATCATGGCTCCACTGGTAATTCTGCATGATCAGACATTTTGTAGTCAGTACCCAAGTAGCAACACTGGCTGCCAAGTTTGGGTAGATAATAACATGCCTCCTGATGAGTGAAAATGGGGGCACGTCCACCTCTGTATGATGATAATGAGGCTCCGGAGGTTAATTTATGGCGTTGTTGGTTCTCATTCAGCGTTTATTGAGGAAAGGAGGTACCTTGGAATCTGCCTGTGCCTTTGTTGTGCCACTGTTATCAAACAGGACGAGGCAATATTCAGGCTTTTCCCCTCGGGCAAGTGCAAAGTGATTGAGTGGCTCTTCTCTTGGCAGCAACAACCACCCTCTCCCCACCCCACCCCACCTTGAACCCAGGGGGTGATGAGAGTGGCAGCGCAGTGAAAGTTATTGCCCTGGCACTTCTTTGCTTTGGGGATAGAAGAGGGATGTAGAGAGCACTTTAGAGCTTTAGTTTGAGAATGAGAGAGGGATGGAAAGGTGAATGGAAATACAGAAGAGAGAGAGATAGAGAGAGAGAGAGAGAGAGAGAGAGAGCGAGAGAGAGAGAGAGAGAAGGAGCAACACAGCCATTTTTACCAGTACTAGCTGAATAGCCACATGCGCCCCTCACAGCCAAGTTATGTGATTATTTTCACTGCTGATTGCATTTGCAGATCCTCTAGGCCCTAACCCCTGCAGCTCAGCCGTTCGTCTGTGCCACCTATGGGCTTTAAACTGGCTTCCTCACACTGCAACATTTTATTGCAACTTTTCTGAGGGACTTCAGAGTCCATTTAAATGTACTTTAATCCCTGAGAACAGTTTTGTATGTCTAATAATCTCACTTCTAAAATATGAATTGAAGAAAATATTTCCTGCAAATCTTCAAATGCAAACAGGCTCTTTTTCTCAGTTCTTGAATTATGGATTTTTTACTGACAAATGCTCTAGTGGCAGCATGATTCACTTAAGTTTAGCTGCCCATTTATTCTTTATTTGCACAGTAAACTAGCTGGTGAGAAGTGGTCATTTGTGGTCTCTCAGCATGTGAGGACGAGGAGCTGCCAGCGACCTGGGCAACCGAGCAACACTGAAAAGATCTTAAGCAGAGCTCCCCGAGCGCTCCGGTCCTCTGACCTGGTTACCTTGATGATGAAATCCTTTTTTTTCCCTGAGTTTGGAAAAATGTGTCTTTTTCCACATTCCTTGTGCTCTCCCCCCCTGCTTAAAGTTCAGCTGTAGCAGTGGCTCGTACTGTTTAGAGGGGAAAAGAAAGAAAGAAAAAAGAAACACATTCCCTGGGCTGTCACCAGAGAAGACAGATTCCTGGATCTTAATAAGCCATGATGATCCAGTGCTCTGCCAGGTCGTTTCTATACTCCATCACTTATAGAGCAGTCTGGTTTGAGTATCTGGTCACATCCCTGCGGCATTGCTTCCTGGTCCAACCGGGCATCTTATCCATTTCCCATGTCGATGAAATTATCCCCCCCCCCCCCCCCCCCCAAGCTCCTTTAGTCGCTGGATGCTTACTCATTGAAAGCGCAGTTGTTTTTTCATATGTTATTCTTCCTGACAGATCCCATTATGATGGTTTACTGCTGATGACAGCCTCAAGATTGTGAATACAATAAATAACACTACACTGCGTCAAGTTATATCAACTGACGTGTATACAATGTACAGTAAATGCATGGACAAAAGATTAGCATGGTCCACGCTTGGTCCAAAACGCAGACCACAAGTTCAATTTAACAACACTGTAAAATACAGAAATTAAGTCAGAGAGCCCACCATTTTAACCAGCGGTAATTGATAATGTGAAATGAAAGCAAAACACTTTTCCAGAAACGTCCAGATGCCCTAGTTTAGCATGTGGAAAATCTTTAAGGTCTGGACCAGTTTTCTGGGGCCTGGGGCAAGATTTGTGAGTGAGGCCCGTGTCCTCCTTCAGAGTCAACTGTGGCCAGCGAGGAGGAGGAGGAGGAGAGATTCATTGGGCATGTATCTCATTTGGTTCTCCAGTGAATAAATCAACCATGGCATTTCTTCTGTATTAGCTGTGAGGCCTGTGTATTGGTTTAACTGTGCCCTACTCTCATACAGTATATTGTATTGTATTTGAAATGTCTTCATATTCTAGTTTTGGTTGCAGATATGCGAGATATTAGCCACTACCGGTAACCATCAGACCATCATAGAAATATTTGATAAATAGCATTTGTATCCACTAAACCATCAACTTTTAAAGCCTCATGATTTGTCATTTGTCATTGTTGGGGCAACTGGGCTCCTTAGATCTGTGACACTGATCTAATCTGTTCTATAATCCATTATGGCTGAATAAATTTGAGCTAGACAGATAGAAAATTCATCTTAGAAAATAATTTACGATGTCACATCTACTCAACGTTGTTAAATAGTACCACTGAACTCTTTCACCCTGCATTTGTCTCCGGTTTAACTCTGAGCCATTCAAAGAGAGATAAATGTTTTGAATGAAGGCTTTGGCAAGAAACATTTGAGATAGTATAGGTAAACATTATCATTCATTTAAGCGTATATACATCAAGGAGCCTTTTCACAGGGACTTCCCATGCTGCTTTAATGTTTATCCAGAAGTAACATGCCATTGTCAGTTGGGGGGGAAACCCCACCACAGAGTCTCACTCAAAGTGCATAGCCCTCAAATTTTCACCATCCAACTTTCCAACACCGTCAATTTAGCAAAAGTGAAAAGAGGTCCAACAGTAAATGAAGGAAAGGGGGTTTATGATGGGTTTACGGCATTCTTGTGACCTTTTCAAAGGCATATTGTTGCAACGGGATTAGTGTGTGCTTCACCTCACTGTGTGTTCACTGTGTGCTGTGTCTGTTTCACTAATTCACGGATTGGGATAAATGCAGAGACCAAATTTCCCTCACAGGATCAAAAGAGTATATATACTAACAGGGTGCAGTTGTAAAAATGTACAGCCTACAAACTGAAAAACGTAGTCCAATTGTTTGTCCTACAATGAGTGCTGACTAGCTATCATCTGAGCATGTTTTGTCTGCCTTCTCTGTGTTTCTGTGTGGGTGTAAATGGCACATAGTTTGATAGGGTTCCTCATGAGAAGGACCAGACAGTCACTGGAGTTGTTTTGTCTTAAGCCTTCGCACGAGGGCATGCCATCACTGCTCAATGTGGGCTTGATAGTACGCCCAAACAACATGAAACAATTTGGTCCAGCTGACTGATGCTCTATGTGCAGAAGAGCCCTGCTATTCTTTAGACCTGAATGGAGTCATGGGGTTGAATCAGGGGAGTGTCTCTCCCTTAGTGCCACCTGTTTCGATGTTATCGTCCAGCGCTCTCTCTGAACCTCCTGGTCCTCAGATAGACGGCCAGTGTACACACAGTCTGGGTAGTTCATTCAGAAACAAGGTTGGTAGTAAACATGGATACAATATCCCTTTTGTTCTCCAGCGTCTCCATGAATGGCATTGCTTTGTCCAGACCCCGTAGGTTGTTGGATATGTGGGTTCTTTTCACCAAATCGCAAATGAGATGAAAAGTCCAATTTTCAACAAACAAAACACCCCACTGTCCTCTTCATTGTTGTCCCCTCCTCTTCTGTGGCTCTGTCGCTGATTGATATGATAATATCATGTATACAGTTACAAGAGATGAACTGTAGAACACGACCCGTATTCACACGGCCCTCCCGTCACCCAACACCCCGCACTGGACCGAGTCCCAAGGGAGATTCTCAGTCACTGTAAGCCAAAAACACCTGTCTCTGGAAGGGAGCAGAGGAGCCCGACCGAAGGAGCGTACCCAGACTTAGCTGTGCGTGCCTTCATGCTCCCCTTAAGTCTTTTCAGAGCGCCCGGAGATAAGAATCAAAGCTGAGGGGCAGCAGTTTATTGAGCAGGGAAAAGAGAGGGAGAGAGAGAGAGAGGGAGAGAGAGAGAGAGAGAAAGAAGGGGAGAGATGTAAGGAAGCAGAGAGATGGATTAGGACATGACGAAGGGCAAGCAATAACAGCGTGGAGAAGAACCCAAACAAAAGGTGAGCTTGGAGGATCCCACACGCACACCTGAGGGATCTACTTGTACGGCTTTGTTGGCTGGACAGGGCGTCGCATGCTGCCAGCCTACCTGTGGGACACCTGCTGGTGCTTGAGCTACTGCTCTGTGTTCCTGCTTCTGTGGCTGCTGCTGACCCAAGAGGGACAAACTAAGGAAACCCGGCAGGTGACCGCTGCTGGAAGGTGTCTGTCTCAGGGGATGTCTGTGGACCTGCGACCGCACCAGCCTCTTTTAGAAGACTGCAGGGAGGCCAATGGGATACATGGGGAACTGGACTCAGAGGAGCTGGACTGGGATAGCTTTAGCACAGCTCTTCAGCATCAACTGACTGTTGTAGGTATCTTTGTTTTGGTTGGTTGGTGTGTGTGTGTGTGTGTGTGTGTGTGTGTGTGCGTGTGTTTGTGTGCATGTGTGTGTGTGTGTGTGTGTGTGTATGTGTGTGTGTGTGTATGTGTATGTGTGCGTGTGTGTGTGTGTGTGTGAGTGAAATATTCTGTGTTCATGAGTGTCTCTAGTTTGTGTTTGTTTCTGTTTGGCTGTGTCAGGTGGAAAAAATGTCCCTATGCGAGTAGCTTCTCTTTTGTATGAGAATAAGTGTGATATACTGAATAAATAATTGCTAATGCAAAATGCAGAGGGTGTGAATGTCATGTGAAGTTTGATTCATGGCTGAAGGGGGAGACGGTAGACAACTGTTACAGGTGAGAAATACACCTGAAGAATTTGGAATACCACCAAATACCACAACGCAGCTGCATAGGATGGTAAAGAAATCATCACCATAAAAAATATAGGAGTCTATGAATCAGTCTTATAAGGTTTTCCCATGTGAAAAAGCTCCTTTCCATCATGCAGCTCTTTGCTTGGGTGAGCAGCACAGGTTTATGCTCTACTTTAAGGGTTTTTGAAGTAACGTTGGCTCTTTAAAATATAAGGTATAAGATATATGTTAAGAAAACATTTTATGAAATGAAAGCCCTCCTGTTGTACAGTCAAATCAGCACGGTATTTCAGCATTCTGTATGTTTTTTTTTCCTGCCTTCGACATGTTGAGATTGGTGAGGTTTTCTCAACTGAAAGGCTGAGTCAAACTAAAAGCAACAGGCATGAAGTACATTTATGGAAAGCAAAATATCAGTGCGGTGGTCTGTGTAATCTCTTAACTGCTGGTGTAACGTTACCCTGATATTTTCTACCCTAATGACTGGTGCATGAATTCAAGTATATACGCTCACAACATAGCTGAGGCATTTCTTCAGACCAGACAGTATCTGCCTCAGCTGCAAGCAGACTCCTTTTTTGTCCTGCGTTGACCAGTCTTGACCAGATAAATTATTTTTTATATGCACGTCAATCGTGGAGTGTATATATATATATATATATATATATATATATATACAGTACATTCGTGTCTTGGGATATATATGTGTCCTGGGGTTCAAACCACATTTCATCAGCCTTCTGTGCGGTAAGATGTATTACTTTACCGTGTGTCTTTTTTTGCGGCTTCGTTTGATACTTCTGAACTCGTGGGACATTTTTCATCTTTATGGCAAAACTCGCACTGCATGCAAGGGTCTTTTCTTCCCCCTCTCTTCTCCTTTTTTCCCTCTTATCACCTTTCCTTTGAGTCTCTCCTCTAACAGTCCTCTCTCATCTCATCTCATCACAGTCTCCTCTCCTTCTACTCACTGTCTTCTCTCTCTCCTCTGTGCTGTTCTGTGTCTCCAGTGCTCTTGCTTAAGCACTGAAAGAAGGAGGGGTATTAATTAAAGACTCTTCTTCTCCATCACCTCACAGCCTTCTCCTCTCCCCCGCTTCTCTCTCCTCTCCCCTGTTTCTCTCTCTCTTCTCCCCTGTTTCTCTCTCTCCCCTCTCCCCTCTTTCTCTCTCTCTTCTCCCCTGTCTCTCTCTCCTCTCCCCCTGTGTTTCTCTCTCTCCTCTCCCCTGCTCTCTCTCCTCTCCCCTGTGTTTCTCTCATCTCCCCTGTTTCTCTCCTCTCCACTGTTTCTCTCTCTCTCTCCTCTCCCCTGCTCCCTCTCCTCCCCCTCTCCTCCTCCTCCTATGATCCTCTTATAGGAGATTTCCGGCGATTTTTCACATAGATCTCTGTGATGAGGTCACCGAGTGCTGTCGATACGAAAATAAACAAAAAAAAACAGTTCTACCTAGCTCAATTTGCTGGAGCCAACAGTAGGTAGGTACAGTGCAATACAGCTGCAGCAACTCCAGCTAGGTAGCGCTGATTTTTTTTTCTTTTCATATCGACAGTAGGCCTACTAGGTGATCTATGTGAAAAATTGTCGAATTCTCCTTTAACAGAAGTTGAACCGTTAGCGTGTGTATTTCTGAAAAACAATCTCACCTCCTTCTCCTTCGCATCTAACCCTAACTTTCTCTTATCCTCTCCTTCCTGAGCACGTCCCCCTGTCTTCTCTTCTATCCTCTCCTCTCCTCTCCTCCCTTCCCCTTGTTCTCCCATCCTCCTTTCTTCTTCTTCTCTCTCTCTCCCTCCTCCCCCTCTCCTCCTCCTCCTCCGACTAGAAGAACCGTTAACATCTCTCTCTTTTATCCCTCTCTCTCTCTCTCTCTCTCTCTCCCTCTCTCTCTCCCTCGCCTCCTCCCTCCCCACCTCCTCCAGGAGCAGGAGAGCCTGCAGGAGGCGGAGCAGCGTTGCGCAGAGCTGGCGGCGGTGCGGCGGGAGCTGGAGGCGCGGGTGGCCGGTCTGAGCGAGCGGCTGGAGGAGGAGGAGGGCGCCACGGCCCAGCTGCACACCCATCGCCAGCGCCTGGAGGCCGACTGCGGCAGCCTGCGCTGCGACCTGGAGGAGCTGGAGAGCACCCTGGCCGCCGTGGAGAGGGACAAACAGGTGAGGAGAGAGGGACAGGAGTGGACGGATGGAGGGAGAGGTAGAGAGGTGGAGAGAAGGAGGTGGAGAAGTGTTGTGTTGAAGCAGCTATGATGCAGAGCTGATGCAGTGTGAGTAAACCAGAGATTCTCTCTGAACTGTTTGTATCTTTGTCAGTATCTGGACGCTGACAAATATTGTAAATTTAGATCTCTGAATCTAAACGGAAGGATTTCATTCCCTTCTGTTAAATATTTTGGGAGTTTGCTTGCACCACCAGACTTGGGTTTTTGAGATCCTTTCAACAGCATGTTAGTGAGTGTCAATCTGCCATTTAGACACTTGAATATTATGCCATTACAGTCGTGTTTGTGTCAGTTTTACTGGTATGAGGTACAGTATGTGCTATATTGTGTATCGATATTATCTGACCTTGACCTTGTTTAAAGGGCATTCATCTGGAAACCTTTTCAGTATGGCTGAAGCTCAGCTTCAGGGAGCAGTGTTTGTTGATTGGCGTGGCAAATGACTCATCCAGGTGAATCACCAAGTTCATCTCAGGTGTGAGCTTACCGTGCGGAAAATAAAATGTGTCAATCTACATGCCCTCTGTCAGGTAGCAGGACCCAGATGATGGAATCAGAAGAAAAGCAAACTAGGTCTGCAAGATTGCAAGACTAGACCTGTACTGTGTAAAAAAGCTTTAAAGCATTCTGCAATTGCTCTTATTAAAGACTGTTTTATTTGTAGTGCCTGTTACCATAGCAGCCATAAGTGTACAAGTGGATTATATTGCATTAGACAAGTTTTAAAGATGACATGACGTTTAATGCATGAAGACATGAAATATTGAAGCTATGCAGAAGGAAAATAAAATGCATATAGCCATTTCAGATCATGATAAACACCTGTGCAGAATCAGATGGGCTGAATCAACTCTGTTATGACATGTAGTAGTTTAATGGGATTTTCCGTTCCCTGTTTGGATAGATACATTTGTCTATTATAGCATTTTTACAGTGTTTGACTTCTCTATTGTGTCATATGCAGTTGTTCATGAATATGAGTAGTTGAATCAATTCAAGGGAGACAAGTTTCTAGCATTTCTGGGTTGTTAATGGATTTCAGACCGTTTCTAAATATTATGCTCGGCAATCAGTTGTCAAATTCCGACTGAATTGAAAGTGCGTTTAGACTAACTGGTCCTTGTCGGTTTTCTCATCCTCTTGATATCCATTTGTGTTGTTTCTTGTCTGTCAGAAGATGCCTGTAAGGAGAAGAGGTGGTGAGATGACAGTGGTAATTTTAGGATGAAAGTGCTGCAGAATTTGTTCAGTCTCCCCCCCTCTCTGCCATTCTCCATCTGCTTTTCAAACACTGAACAGGCCTCAACACACACACACACACACACACACACACACACACACACACACACACACACACACACACACACACACACGCACACAGGCCACAGGAACACAGGCCTCAACACACACACACACACACACACACACACGCACACAGGCCACAGGAACACAGGCCTCAACACACACACACACACACACACACACACACACACACACACACACACACACACACACACACACACACACACACACACGCACACACACACGCACACACACACACACACACTCCTGTCTCCACTTTCTACATCCAACGAAGCCACAGCATGTTTTTTTTTCCTCTTTGATGTCAAGAGTAAGAACATAATAAGTATCCCTTCCCGAGGAAGGTTAATAGTTTAGGCGGAGCTTCTTATGCGTGAAATGGATACTTGCGTGGTGCCGTTGACAGCTGAAAGAAAAATCTGCCAAAGCCAAAATGATTGGGAAATGTCTGACTAGTTGAAGTTTTTATTCGCTGGTGTGTGTGTGTGTGTTTGTGTGTGCGGCTCCAGAACGCAGACTTGAGTGTGAAGAAGCTGACGGAGGAGCTGCTGCAGAGGGACGACCTGGTGCTCAAACTGCAGAAGGAGAAGGAACACCTGGTGGAGCTTAGCCAGGTGAGGCAGCAGGCAATGGACATTGCATAACAGGGGATGGTCGGTTGTGTGTGTGTGTGTTGGTGTGTGCGGATGTGAGTGAGTGTTTGCATGTGTGTGGTAGCAGTGTGTAGTATTATTCCTCTGTGATATCACATGTGCGTGCATGTGTGTGTGTGTGTGTGTGTGTGTGTGTGTGTGTTTCCTTTCAGCTGAGGGAACAGACTCTTATTTCATGCTGAATACCTTCATTGCATTCAGTAATTTACTGTGAAAGGACAAGAGGCGCCTTAAGGGTTAAATAAAAACCTTTTCTGTCATCTCAATTCAACAGTGTTTATGACACAGGATATACCTGCACCATCATTTTTATGTGTCCTATCTTGTTATCTTTGGCATTATGCTTTCCCTTGTTTGTCTTCAGTGTATGTCTGTGTGTTTGTGTGTGTGTGTGTGTGTGTGTGTGTGTGTGTGTGTGTGTGCATGTAGCATACATTCAGGCACTTACATATTTGTGCGATCGCTCGTTAAAAAGAGTCCAAAGTATGTTTTCTCAATTTGTCCAATTCTACGACACACACATGCAGGATAGTTTTGGTTCTGTCTTCTGTGTTCTCAGCCGCCATGTCAAGGTCACCCTGAAGGGGGATGCTAGGCTCTCGGCGACCACAAGCCTGTCACTGACGTCCAGACACACAGGCCCAGGCACTGACCCATCTGGAAGACCAGTTTGGGGTTAGCACACACAGATCAGAGCTTGGAGTCAGTGGTTAGCAAAAAAAAAAAATCACATTTTCCACTGGAAACCTGGAGATGAACTTAAAAGAAGTGACCGTCCATCCCCCATCTTTATTTTGTACTTATACCCTCTGGAGCAGAGGACGACTTTTCAGATTAGTGCCGAAATGAGTGCAGGTTTCACGTCCATCTCAGCACAGTTTCTGTCTTCAGTTGATAGACATTTCATCGAGGTTCCACGGTCTCTGTTAACATTATGTATTATTCATGGTCTTGTCAAATAAGGATTTACACTTTGAATCCAGGATTTCCCAGTCAACATTATTAACTGCAATAAAGCATTAACAAACATTAGTCATAGTAATAGCTGTAAATGGGCAGGACTCCATTTATTTAATGTTAAGTGATGTTTTTTTATGTAAAGCTGGTAGATAACCTTTAATTCTAATCCATAAGTGAGATGAATGTGTCAGCCCTCTGTGTAATGTTAAATAAACATCTCAGGGTTTGGAAGTGAGGAGAAAATGACAGATCTCCTCTGTCTGTACAAGTCTCCCATAGTCCTGGGCTCCATGCAAATCTGCTACTAATCTACTCTATGCAGACCAGTCTTTCTGTGCTTTGCAAAAAAAAAACAATGCTTTGTGTTTGTTTTCTTTCTGAAGAATTACAGTACTACCCCCTCAATCCTCTTTAGTGTACACCCACCATTTAAGTGATTACAATAGCATGAGAGGTAATGCCCGCCAGGTGGGCCACAATAGCATATTTAGCCCTGACATTTTCACTGTGGGTAATGGTAATTTGAAAACCTTTGTTTTGAAGTACAGCATTCAAATTTGTGAATCCAAAAAGAGACCAGATGGCAAATCCAGCACCAAATGTTTTGAAGAAAAAGGAACCATTTTTTCTTAACTGCTCACAGTACATTGTTCATATTTCTGCAGCACCTTTTTCCCATTTTGTCCAAATGTGTGGAAAAGACTTTTATTTGACACACTGTTTTTCAGGGATACACAGTACATGTGTTTTTTTTTATCTCTATCTTTTTTCTTGAGGACACACATTGGACTCCATAGCCTCCGTTGTGTAATATCTATGGTAAGGCGGGCGATTAACGCCGGAGATTTCCCCAGCATGGTCCGAGACAGAGTGAATAGAGATATCACATCAAAGCCCTCTCACGTCAGCAGTCCAGCTTCCCTCGAGGTGGAGGGTGGATGGACATGCATGGGCGCTTGTGTGTGTGTGTGTGTGTGTGTGTGTGTGAGTGTGTGTGTGTGTGTGTGCGGAATATCAGTTGGGGTTTAAGCCCCCTGCACATCTGTGGTCCAGACTCAGTCCCTTCTGTTTCTCTCCTCTCTCTCCATCGTCTGCAGCAAGCCATCGAGGACCTGCAGTGTGAGGAGGAGAAGGTCAACCTCCTGACCAAGGAGCGCGCCAAGCTACAGGTGCAGACGGAGGATGTAAGTGTTGTGCTCACCAACGGCATTATGGGATTCAGCACTTGATTTCTTCGTTTGATTTGAGCTGCATCGGTTATTTCTTTGTAAAAGTGCATGCTCAGCATGTCACTAGAATAGCTGTTTTGGAGGGTTCTGTCTTTTGCCAACAGTCATCCAAAAATCTTGAATTTCCCCTTGGGGATCAATAAAGTATCTATCTATCTATCTATCTATCTATCTATCTATCTATCTATCTATCTATCAAAAACGCATGACTGAAACTAGCCAACATATGTTAACTTGTGACATAAACAAATTAGTAATTATTTTGTAATGGATTGCCTCTTTGGTGTCCTTCTCTGGACAACTCGTTGCTGATGTCTCCAGGGCGCGTCTTTCCAAACAGCCCAGTTTGGACTTGAAGCCCAGGTGTTATTTATTGCGTTGTCATTGATCAATGTCAGATGTTTCCTCACCTGACTATCCATGGCTCTCTCTATCTCCCCCCCTCTCTCTCTTTCTCCCTTTCTCTCTCTCTCTCTCTCCTCTCTCTCTCTCTCTCTCCTCTCTCAGTTGGAGTATCTGCTGGAGCAGGAGAGGAAGCAGAGAGGGGAGCTGGAGCGCAGCAGGAGGAAGTTGGAGGGGGACAGCAGGAGCACCATGGAGAACCTGACGGAGATGGAGAAGCTCAAGTTCAGCCTGGAGGACGTCATTAAGAAGTGAGTCCACCTCTCTCTCTCTCTCTCTCCCCACCAGAGTCAATTCATCTATTATAATCATTCATGTCTGTCTGTGATGGGGCCATGTGTGTGTGTGTGTGTGTGTGTGTGTGTGAGTGTGTGTTTGTTTTAAATGCTTCAATGACTATGACAACATGCAGCCATTGTCAAAGTGTTTCTGGTTCTACAACATTAATACCACATGCAATAGGCTGAGTCTATTTTAAATGACTCACAGACTGAAAGAACATTTTTAAGGATTTTGTTTTTAGCATTTTCATGGAATATTGTCAAGCCCCTGCAGGGAAAGGGTACTCAATGGTTTTAATCAGAAACATACTTTAGTTTTGTTGATATTTTATTGATGTTTTATCAGTATTAGTATGTTTTAGTTATTAGACAATATTTTTTACAACATAATGAAACTAGATATCCTTCAACTGTAAGCTAATACTAGAACCCCTTTTGTCCCATAGTGCATATCTGCTAAATGACCATAAAGTAATTTTTATATATCTGGATCTGATATACTTGTCTTACATAGAAACAGATGTTTGGACGTCTTTCTGAAGGCCATTAAAGAGTTTTGTTGGTCCTGTGTATGTATGTGTGTGTCTCATACCCTTATCTGGTGTTTGTAAGATGCCTCGGGGCGTTTAGCATTGTCCTGACTTGTTGGCTTGCGTAGCCTAACATAAGCCCACAGCGGAGTCGAGACTCTGTCAGTTTGCTATGAGAATAGCGCTCCATGGGAGAGCACATCAAACACACTGTGACAGTAAACACAAATATGGCTGCTGACCTTTTTGTACAATGCTGCACAGCGTGTATGTGTGTGTCTGTGTGTGTGTGTGTGTGTGTGTGTGTGTGTGTGTGTGTGTGTGTGTGTGTGTGTGTGTGTGTGTGTCTGTGTGTGTGTGTGTGTGTGTGTGTGTGTGTGTGTGTGTGTGTGTGTGTGTGTGTGTGTGTGTTTGTTGTGTGTGTGTGTAATTTGTGTGGACCTGTTGACAGACTGAGTGAGAGTGTTTGGGGAAGGACTGTTTGGCTGTCTGAGGTAGTTTGAGAAATGGGAGAGAAGAGAGTCATGGAGGAGAGTGGGATTATCTGATAGGCGACATGTTTTGCTGGAGGTGAATTGTATCAGTTTTGCTCTCCAACCAAGCTTGTTAAACAAGGAAGTGTCTGTCTGTTTAATTAGCCCTGCCCCTCTAAAACACACATATTCTGTATTCTACCATCTCTCTCTCTCTTCCTCTCCTTCTCTCTCTCTCTCTCTCTCTCTCTCTCTCTATCCCTCCGTCTGTGCCAGGAAAGATCTGGAGATAACCTCCACCAACATCAGGCTGGAGGCCGAGGAGAACCAGAACATCAGCCTCCAGAGGAAAAATAAGGAGTTCCAGGTGAGGCCCACAGAGATTAGAAGAAAGGGATGTGTGTGTGTGTGTGTGTGTGTGTGTGTGTGTGTGTGTGTGTGTGTGTGTGTGTGTGTGTGTGTGTGTGTGTGTGTGTGTGTGTGTGTGTGTGTACATGTGTGTGGTGTGTTTGGGGTTTAGGGGGTGGATACAGTTGTGTACAGTTGCCTAAGACAATTGTGGGAGAAAGGTGTGTGTGTGTGTGTGTTTGTGTGTGTGCGCGCGTGTATGTGTTGTATACACTGTATATGTGTGTGTATGTAAGATGGGGGTTGCCAAGAGAAAGACAGGAGAGAGGGAGATGAGGAGGAGGGACGGAGAGGAGAGGAGAGGAGAGGAGTGAGTGGGGAGGTGGAAGGGGAGGTGGCATTCCTGTCTTTCAGCACTGCTGGGGTTCCAGGCTCTGATTTGTGAGCCCGCACCTCTCTCAGCCCCCCCCCTCCCCGCCTGCCACGCGATGGCAAAAACATACCTGGGGAACATATAAGCTGATAACCATCTTCAGTCCCATTCCAAAGCACTGGAGGGGGTGGCATAGCTGGGGAAGGGGGGGGGGGTCACTTCTGGATGTTGGGCTGTTTTTTTAAGAGGTTTCAATCCCAAATGCCCCGAGGCGGAGGTCTTTAACTGTAAAGCCTATTCACTGATTACTAAAGCGATAACAAAGTGAGTGTGTCAACTCTGATTGTCGGTAAGACTTTAATTGCCTTCCATTTGACTCCGGTGGGCATTCGGCGAAGCTGCTGTTGATGATGAAGGGGGGGAAGTTAAATTCGATTCCCAGCGTATAGATTTCAGATGGCTGTCTACGTGCTTCGCTGGAACGACAGTATGACATCCTGTAGGAGTTTAACCCCTGTCAACGCAGCCTTTCATTTGCTGTAGGTGTTAAAATGCCTTTTAAGGCTGTATCCGGGGAAAAACAGGCTTTCATTCCAACATTGTGTCATGGGGTAAAAAAGGCACGGGTGTTTTGTTTAGTGGTCTTTACACCGGACATGCTGGCTAGGGTTTACACTAACAATACCAGCGACCATTGCTTCATATTATCTGTGGGAGATTAACCTGACATGAATGGAAATTGAGCAGACAACCTTTAACAGCATACAGTGCTGTTACACTCTTTAGATAGCACTTTGACGTCTGTAACATAAATATCATGTTGTAGTATGATTGTAGGTCATGTGTTTGAATAATTACATCAACATAACTGCAATATCCATAATTCATTATTCATAAAGTAAAATAGTGAGCACAGCTGGTGTGTAGTGTCATGTTACTGTATGTCATGCGTTATGTTTCTTAAATAGAAGTTTTACTTTAGTTTAACACTATTTTAATAATTCTAATTCTAAACACCCCTGTGTCTTTCTGCTTCAAGATGAAATGAATGACTTTTGAAGTTCTCTGGAGAGCACTCATGGAGACACACGTGAGATTTCTGTCATTGTAGTGTGGGAGTGAGGTGGTGACGTCTCCGTTCTCTCATGGATTCCAAGGAGGCGTTAGCTCACTTGATTGTTCCCATCAGCTATGATGGGTGAGATGTGGACAACCTTTCAGTCCAGTATCAATTGCGGCTTGACAGACACGGATGACGGCGCTCTCAAGACAATCCTGCTTAATTAGACAATTTAGTTGAGCGACAGATGACACACACACACACATACACACACACACACACACACACACACACACACACACACACACACACGCACACACACACACACACACACACACATACACACACACACACACACACACACACACACACACACACACACACACACACATACACATTCACCAACACCAAAGACACACACACACACATGCACACACACAAACAACTGTAGGCTGTGGTGGAGATAAGGAAGACTTAAAGTCATGTATCAAGACTTAGCCCAAAGACAGCCCCCGCACACCCTCAATTAACTCACTACGACCCAAAGGCAGATCTGCAGCCAAACACAGACGCCTTTGTCCAGGGAGGGGTGGGTTGTTATGCGTTTGAGGGGGCCTGAAAGCTGATCTGTGACTTGGTGAGAGTGGACATGTTTTTTTTTTAGGACTCTACGTTCTCTCACTCCTCCTGTCCTGTACAATGAAGGCTTTATGTGCCACCCACCCGGTCGTCAGTCAGAGCACAGGTGGAGGAGCCCAGAACAAAAGCTCAGCGAATTGTGCTTTTTTTTCTGACCTCCTCCACATTTTTTTTCATTGATCAGGGGGGGGGGGGGTGGAAGAAGAAAAAAACATCATCATTACACTTGGGCCATAGCATGCGAGGGTCTATTAACTGACTTCAGAAAGCAGAAAAACATCACAGCAAAGAAATGAGTTCCACTAAAGTAATGTCAAGTTGTTTGTTTGCATCGTGTGGACTAAAATCATTCCATATTACCAGCTGGTCATTGTTCTCTTTGATGTTAACAACAAAAGCATAGCATGTTATTGGACAAACTAACAGATGCAACAGTGGTAACGATGCTTGTGCTCTGACAGGATATGATGCTTTGGAAGAATTTGTGACGGCCTTCAACTAGCCTTTGGCCGAGTACTGGTCAAAAACACAACATTAATTTAACCATCCTCCACTGATTGTGATGTTCATTCACTCACATTCCAGGAAATATTCCTCAAGCATGTCAGAAAAACAATAATGTTTTATGCAACACCTATTAACATCTGTCTGCGAGTACATTCATTAAATCATCTTGATTAGCTTCGTGATGTGCTGGTTAATCCTGGTAAGAGGTTTTGAGACGTGGCCTCACCTGACCGCTCGATGAGGAATAAAATCAGGCAGTGACAGCAGCTGTCAACGGTCGGGCCAGCGGTCCATTTCTAATTGAAGCCCCGACGTGATTATTTCACTGTGGTGCAACATATGGAGCAGTTTAGATGCAGACATGCCAAACACACGCGGTCATATTGCGCAGCTGAAAGACAGGAAAGAAGAGAATGGAGAGAAAGAGAGAGAGAGAGAGCGAGAAAGAGAGGGAGAGACAGAGATAGGCTACTAAAAATGTTTTTTTGTTCTTTAATGCTGTTGGTTTTGGTATGCTCTTTGACAGATAATGGTGTCTTTCCTGTTGTTTCCAGAGTGAGCTAACAGCATGATAGCTAGCCCACACAAACAACCGTGCCTTGGGCTGGCGGTCTCACATATGAACACAGTTTGAGATCTATTTTAATAATGCAGTGGAATTGTAGATGTAGACAATTTTAGAAAATGTGATATTGGAACAAACTGGAAAGAGGCTAATACTAGCTTTCCCTTTCACCGTTTTAATGACAAGTGCTGATTCTGTGCTGACTGATAGTCCTGGAGTCCTTGAATGTTAGTCACTGTTTCCATATTTTTAAATGTCTCATAAAAGGCCAATAGGCTTGTAACCTTAATGTTCTGACCATCATTATCAGCAGAGATCGTTTTCAAATCGCAAGTCGAGGGATAATTGTGCTGGTGTGACTGCCAATTGAAAGTATACTGACAAAGATCAGACGCTGACAAGTAGCTCACTTTTCTCATTTTTTTTCAGTCATTAAACTGATAAAGACTGATAAAAAGTAATTGGAGATATGTGTGATTGCAAAGGAAAGAGAGAGAATGAACATGCATATAATTGACATTTAGTGTGTGAATGTGTGTGTGTGTGTGTGTGTGTGTGTGTGTTTGTGTGTGTGAGTGCGTGTATGTGTGTGTGTGCGTGTGTCTGTGTGTGTATGTGTGTGTGTATGTGTGTGTGTGTGTCTGTGTGTCTGCATGCGTGAGTCCTGTTTTGAGAGTGAGGAGGTGTTGAGGAGTGGGCGTGGAGATCTTGATGAGTGTTCTACAGCTCTGGCTCTGCTGAGCAGTGTGTGTGTGTGTGTGTGTGTGTGATGTGCGTGTGTGCGTGTCCATGCCTGCCGGCACATGAGAGTGTGTGAGCAGTGTGTGTGTGTGTGTGTGTGTGTGTGTGTGTGTGTGTGTGCGTGCGTGTGTGCATGCATGCTGCTCTCAGTCTGACTGCTGCTTGCTGACTATGGCTGTGCTCTCTGCTGAGGTCCTGCGCTGGCATGTGAGTCTTTTATTCTTTCTATTAAATTTTTTCACTCTCTCTCTCTCAATGTTTCTTTTCTCTCTCTCCCTCTCTCTCTCCTTCTCTCTCTTCTGTTCCTTTCTCACTTCCTCATTGTGTCTCTAATGATGCACAGTGTAAAGTATGCAGAGGATTTCCAACACTAAAGCATAACTTTCAAAGTATTTGTTGAGGATTTTCTATTTGTTTTAATGGTGGTAAATGCAAGGGCTTGCTTGTACTTCTGTCTTTTGTGGCTTTAAGTTATTCAAAGTAGCTAAGTTCAGAGAAAAATATGAATTTGTTTTGAGAGAGGGTTATTTATCATTACCTGGAGTCTTTGTGGCTATATTGTATATTGTGTGTGTGTGTGTGCGTGTGTGGTGTGTCTGTGTGTGTGTGTGTGTGTGTGTGTTTGTGTGTGTGTGTGTGTGTGTGTGTGTGTGTGTGTGTGTGTGTGTGTGTGTGTGTCTGTGTGTCTGTGAGTGTGTGAGTGTGCATATGTGTGTGTGTGAGAGAGTGAGTAAGTATTTGCATGTGTGTAGATCTGTGTGGTAGTAGTGTGTAGGACGAATCGCCCTTTCATGTCCCTTATGGTGTGTGTGTGTGTGTGTGTGTGTGTGTGTGTGAGTGTGACAGTGTGTGTGTGTGTGTGTGTGTGTGTGTGTGTGTGTGTGTGTGTGTGTGTGTGTGTGTGTGTGTCTGTGTGCGGGCCCTGTACCGCTGGTGGTTTCTGAGTCTTACCGCAGCGATGAGGTTGTGTGTGTGTCACAGGATGTCCTCCAGCTATATGGCTTGTCAGACATGCTTCCCGACACAGACACAACAAGATAGAAAGCTGAGATACACGCTAACCTGCCAGGGGACCCAACACCTCTGATCATAAATCTGAAACAGAGCCAGCAAAGTCTTTTTCAGCCAAAACCGAGCTATGGCAATCTCTCTTTATCCGTATAGATTTCCAGGTCAATTCTAGAGACAAGAGGAAGAGAAAGAAAGATAGAAAGAAAGAAAAAAAAGAAAGAAAGAAAGAGGGGGAGAGAGTAAGTGAGTGAGGAAAGAGGAGAGAGAAGAGAATGAGAAAGAGACAAGAGAAAGGAGGATATGGGGGCAGAGGCAGAGAGGGGGAGAATGAAGGATGAAGAAAGAAAGGTAGAGTTGGGAGGGGGAGCAGAAACAGTGTAACATTGAGAGGGGAGGAATGAGAGAGAGAGAGAGAGAGAGAGAGAGAGAGAGAGAGAGAGAAAGAGAGAAAGCGAGAGAGAGACCAGATTGCTCAGAGGAGGAGCAAAGCAGACAAGGTACTTTGCAATTTGAGGGCGAGTGGATGAGTAGCTTGAATGGAATGGCAGATTTGTGGCTTTGAACTCAGGGTTTGACCCTGTGCTTTTTCATGAGAATGGGAATTTCAGCACCGTCCATTCATTCAATATGCTGGTCTTCTCTGTGGTTAACCATTTTGTAATTCAGAGACCACTGTAGTTGGCATCTTAAGCACTGCAACTCAAGTTATGACTTTGGCCTTGGTGAAACCTGTGACTCTTCAAACCACTGATAAGGCGACATTTGATATGTAGAGTGCTGTAGGCATTACAAATCTTGAGAGTTTCCTTTTAACTAACACAGATGAGAGGAACAACCAAGTCTGTTTTAGATTAACAAGACATTTTTCTTGTCAGAAGTGATCCTCGTTTTAAAGGACCGCCTTTAAGGAAGATTTCTCAGAAACAAAACAACCTTCTATTCAGGGGTTAATGACACTGTGTAGACCAAATGTGGAAAGTGGAAACACCAACGTGACCCCCCTCTAAACCATCTCTTTTAATTGCTAAACCATTTTAAAGCAATCTCACTTGGCTCCACAAATAAAACCACAATGAGCATAAGAGTGACTACAATGTCTCAATTACAGCTCATTAGATCATCATGCTGGCATTCGCTGGTAATTAATGATTGAATGCTGCTCTAACAGCTTTGCAGGCTATAATGTAATTAACAGTGCTAAGCACATGGCTAATTGCTTTGCCGTGGGTCTGTGAGAGGTGAGGAATTGGCAAGCCCTGATGTGTAATTCACAAAGTGTGATTGGGTTATCATTGCTTACATTTGGAAAATGTCATTTAGAAATTATCTGTATTTCACATTAATAGCAGGTCATTAGTGTGGCTTTGCAACAGCTATGAAAAGCATTGAGCCCTAGGTGACTTGCAAATGTGTAAACACATTAAGCCCATAATTGTGATTCGAAATTGGTCACATTTCACCTCAATGGTCCCCCTAGCAAAACACCAGACATGGATAGATTTAGTAACTGTGCTTTGGTTAAAATCATTTACGGTCTACTGTAACAGTGCTGTGGCCCACTGTTGGGTAGTGAGGTGATGTTAGTGTGCTTGCCATTAGCTGTATGTTAAAGGCATCAGACTAGTTAATGAGGTGCCACAAGCATCACCTGGGTGAGAGTTATTACTGGCTGACTCATATCTATAAATTACAGGAACGTGTGTGTGTGTGTGTGTGTGTGTCTGTGTGTGTGTGTGTGTGTGTTATTCGTGTGTGTTATTCGGCCGTTCATCCGATTGACTTCAAACTTGGTAGGTGTCTTGCTACGGGCACGAGTCAGTACAGTGCCAAGTTTGATGTTGTTTGGATAAGAAATACAAAATATATCTGTAAAAGAAGCGCACATGTTGACTTTTGCCGCTCTATTGTAGCCACTCCCACTCTCACACAGCACTGTAGGCTTGCATATCTGTCAAACCGTTCGTCAGATTGATTTCAAACTTCTTTCTCTCTCTCTTTCCTTTCCTTCATCAGGTGCGCATGGAGGAGCTGGAGGAGGAGCTGGAGGCAGAGAGAGCCATAAGAGCAAAGGTAACAGCATGTGTGTGTGTGTGTGTGTGTGTGTGTGTGTGTGTGTGTGTGCGTGTGCGTGTGCGCGTGTGCGCGTGTGCGCGTGTGCGCGTGTGCGTGTGTGCGTGTGTGTGTGTGAGTGTGTGTGTGTGTGTGTTGGGGGGGTTGAGAGAGAGCCATAAGAGCAAAGGTAACAGCACACCTGAGGAGAGGGAGAGCTCTGTCACCCACACCTCCACAGATTTGGACATCATTTGGAATGTTGTACTGCATTATCAAGCGATGCCATTGTATTACTGTTATCTGCGACTTCAGATCCACACATCAAGTGATAACTCCATCCAAACTGGCATCTGCACTGACCTGTGCCAAACCTTTATTGCTTGCTTGTGGTGTTTCATCCACACTTTGGCAAGCGCGGGCCTCTTCAGACCCCATCTGCTTGGCTCAATCGATCAGAGTCTTATTTCTGGGTAGAGGTAGGAAATGCCAGAGCCACAGGCCGAGGTATGGCATGCATTTGGGACACTGGCACCCTGGGGTGAGACCGGCCATGTGATGGACAGACCAAGAGAGGAGATGGGAGAGGAGAGCAAGGAGAGGTGGAGACTGCGGTGTGTGTGTGTGTGTGTGGTGTGTGAAGGGGGGGGTGGGAGGGGTATTGATGCACTGGAATCATTTGCACATGTGACAATAAGGGCAGGAGAGAAGAGGGGTGTTTTCAATCAGAGTGCCAGATGACTAACTGTCCATCAAAACCGCAGGCTTTACCGAGATCCTTATGACTTCTAGTTTAACCCCCGCTATCAGTTCCTGTTGAGATGTGACGCGTAAGCTAAGTCAGCTGTGAGCGTTTAAAGGTTTATCTACACACACACCACACACCCACGCTCTGCTGATAGCTGAGATATGAGCACCTCACTTCCAGACATTTGGCCCCATTTTCTGAGAAAAACCCTAAACACGGTCAGGTTATCACAACGGCAAGCATTCACAGGTTTTTAGAAATACACTGAGTAAAGATACATAAACTCATTTTGCCCTACAAAAACAAAAACAGCATTTTATTTGCAAGTGGGGAGGCCCCTGTGGTCCTTTTTACAGCCTAACTTTCTGCCATCCCTCATAAGCTGTGTGCTATGTGCCGTGCTGGTGAGCAGAGCACATGTTTCCAGGGCGGCGGATCAAGGTGGATTGGGTGACATGCCTCTGCCTGGCGGCGTTTCTGCTCATGTCTGCTCTTTTTTTTTTTTGTTCCGTGCGCTCTGGGTGGCATTCCTAATGGAACAGTGCTCCTCCTGCGCCATGCTCTAGAACCGTAGCGTAGTGCGGGTGTCAAGTACAGACACGCAGACCCCCTTTATCTACCCCCCCCCCACCCACCCCTCCATCCCCATCACCGTCCCCCTTCCCCACCCCCACCCCTCTGGGACGACCCCGCCTTCCAGAAGCCACACTCAGGCCATCTAACCAAACATCCTCTGCCGCAGACAGACCTCTCATTGTGTTACTAACCCCCACCCGTCCCGCCACCCCTCCATGTTGTCCCAGATAGCATCAGGAGGGGAGCGGACAGTATTCTTTTGCTCCAGGATCCTCAGCCGAGGAATTCCAGGTTGCATGTTGCGTGTGGGAGTGCGTGTGCGTGCGCAGAGAGAGGGAAACACACTGTCAGACATTACAAACACAAACACACGTACAGGACATGCACACACTAAAATGTACACACACACACATACACACACACACACACACACACACGCACACACACACACACACACACACTGTCACACTCACACACACACACACACACACACACACACACACACACACACACACACACACACACACACACACTGTCACACTCACACACACACACACACACACACACCATAAGGGACATGAAAGGGCGATTCGGCCAACTAACCAAACAACCAAACATCCCCTTAAGCACACATACAGTGCTCAGTTTTCAAACAGACAGCCGCTTTAGTGATGCCAGTGTATTAAACTGACAAGAAGTCCATTCCTGACCCTCCTCAGAGGTCAAAGATCCCAGGAAAGGGGCCACTCCTGTCCAGACCTGCGGGGTCATAGCGACCCTTGAGAATCCCTTCAGGTGTCAGATGATACTTCTGTGGGCCGTTTGGTCGTTATCAACATGGATGAATTCCCAGGCGACCCAAACAACTTGGAGCTCGCCTCCACTTACGCCACTGTCTTCACGTCAGCCGCTCCTCCGACAAAGACAGTTTACGACGTTGACCCATCAATCCATCTCCCTGACTGCCCTATAGTATTAAACCACACATCGCATTCAGGGCCTTGTGTTGGTTGCATAGCTTTACTGGCCTTTTTTACGATGTCTTTAAAAGGGGCAGTAAATGAAACACAAACCTGCTCAGTTTTTTCGCTGAGTGCCTTTAAAGTCCTCAGAGCAGATGACTTCTTTTGTTTGTTCGTTTAAAGAGGCATCTGCTACCCAAAAGCTGGAGGTGGATTCCCCCAATGTGTGTGTGCGCGCCATGGTTTAATATATTTTTGAGTGGGGAGAGGCCCCTGAGGGCTCAAAAATTCAAAACAAGTTTCGCTCGGCCAGTTGTGTTGATTAGACGTCTCCATACTGCTCCAATGTGTTTGGTGTGGGAGGGATACTCCCTCTCTGGGAACTGAGTGTTGTATGTCAGCATTCATGATAAATACCCATCACTGTGCTGCAGGATATAGTGCATACTGCAGTTTTAACCCGTGGATAAAATGTATCTATCTGTATATTGTGGATAGATACTCACCGGCCACTTTATTAGATACACATTGCTAGTACCAGGTTGGACCCCCCCTTTCAATGATGTCTTAATTCTTCGTAGCATAGATTAAACAAGGTGCTTGAAGTGCTTGAAACATGCCTCAGAGATTTTGCTCCATATTGACATGACAATTTGAGTTACTGTTGTCTTTCTATCTGAAAGACCAGTCTGGACGAGAGCTGGCACTCACAGAATATGTTCTCTTTTTGGGACCATTCTCTGTAAACAACCCTGGAGATGGCTGTACGTGAAAATCCCAGTAGATCAGCAGTTTCTGAAATACTCAAACTAGCCCATCTGGCACCAATGACCATGCAACATTCAGAAACACTTAAATCATGCTTCTTCCCCATTCTAATGCTCGGTTGAAACTCCAGCTGATCCTTGTGACCATGTCTTTGTGCCTAAGTGCATTGAGTTGCTGCCATGTGATTGGCTGATTAGATATTTGCATTAATGCACAGTTGCCATCAACCTCTTCCCCATAGAATTGGTGGACATGAGCCTTTTGGCTTATGTGTGTGTGTGTGTGTGTGTGTGTGTGTGTGTGTGTGTGTGTGTGTGTGTGTGTGTGTGTGTGTGTGTGTGTGTGTGTGTGTGTGTGTGTGTGTGTGTGTGCATATGTGTGTGTGTGTGTGTGTGTGTGTGTGTGTGTGTGTGTGTGTGTGTGTTTTCTCACTCCGTCCTCTCTCCTGTGTCTCTGTCTGTAACTCATGTGTGTGTCAGGTAGAGAAGCAGCGCTCTGACCTGACGCGTGAACTGGATGACCTGACTGACCGGCTGGAGGAGGCCGGTGGGGCCACAGCCTCTCAGGTGCTCTCACGGCGCCAGCGTCCCTCCGCACTCCCTGTCATTAGTCTGCTTTTTCTCTTTCTCTCTCTCTCTCTCTCTCTCTCTATCACTATCCCCCCATTCACTCTTTCTCTTGCCCTCCTTTTGACCCCAAAACTGCCCTTTGAGAAAATAGTGCACTATACAGTATAGCCATAATTTCAGTTCTCCAAGTTCTTGGGCAATCTCTGGGTGTGGGTACAGTATGCGTAATCTCCCAATCTAATCTCACCCTCATCCTTCAGGTTATCTGTGCTGCCCTACATACTCACCCACCATTTTCTTTTTCATTACTTTATCACTCCATTCCTTTATCATTCTAATCTCCCTTGCTCTCTCTTCCCGTCTCTCTCTCTCTCACACACCATTTCTCTCTCTCTCTCTCTCTGCCCCTCTCTCTCCATCTCTCATTTCTCTCTCTCTCTATCTGCACCCCTCTCTCTCTCCATCCCTCATTTCTCTCTCTATCTCTCTCTGCCCCCTCTCTGTCCATCTCTCATCTCTCTCTCTCTCCATCTCTCATTTCTCTCTCTCTCAATCTGCTCCCCTCTCTCTCTCCATCCCTCATTTCTCTCTCTCTCTCTGCCCCCCCCCTCTCTCTCTCTCTCCATCTCTCATTTCTCTCTCTCTCTATCTGCTCCCCTCTCTCTCTCCATCCCTCATTTCTCTCTCTCTCTCTCTCTGCCCCCTCTCTCTCTCTCTCTCTCTCTCTCTCTCTCTCCCCCCCCCCCCCACTGTAGATGGAGATGAATAAGAAGCGTGAGGCGGAGCTCCAGCGTCTGCGGCGTGAGCTGGACGAGTCGTCGCGCCAGTCCGAGGCGCTGGCGGCGGCGCTGAAGAAGCGTCACGGTGAGGCGCTGGCCGAGCTGGGCGAGCAGTGCGAGGGCCTGCAGCGCGCCCGCGCCAAGCTGGAGAAG
>NW_027468674.1:23512737-23530237 GCF_046254945.1 Alosa pseudoharengus | reverse complement strand
CACACACACACACACGTTCTCTTCAACCTATAGATCATCGCAGGAGTTATGAGTTGTCTCAACTCTATTTGTCAGCCCCCCTCAGACATTATACAACAGCACATATATATATATATATATATATCATATATAGTGAACGCCATACATCACCCTCTCAGAGTCCCCAGTAGCTCCGCGCCGTCGTCTCCTCCGCTAGGTGTTAGCCTTCTGGAGGGGGGGGGGGGGGGGTCGGGATGATCTTTCACCGGGGCCCCGGGAAGGCTGGCTGCCGGCTGAGTGATGGCCACGGGGCAGAGCAGGGGGAGAAAGCGCTGTTGGGCAGAGCACTAAATTAGCGGGGGCCAATTCGTCTGGGAGATCACGGGCCCCTGATAAGATCGCATCTCTTAGTGCTGGTGCCTGCCGAGATGGACGGCTCGCCTCAGGGCCTGAGGGGGGAGAAGCACTGACATGCTGCATGACAAGGACAGAGAGGAGGCTCTGTCTGTGTGTGTGTGTGTGTGTGTGTGAGGGGGGGGGGGGGTCTGTCTCTCTCTCTTTCTCTCTCTCTCTCTCTGTGTCTGTTTGTGTTTTGTTTTTGTATGTAAGAGAGAGAGAGAGAGAAAGAGAGAAAGAATGTGTGTGTGTGTGTGTCTGTCTGTGTCTGTGTGTCTGTGTGTGTTTATTTGTGTGTGTGTGTGTGTGTGTGTGTGTGTGTGTGTGTGTGTGTGTGTGTGTGTGTGTGTGTGTGTGTGTGTGTGTGTGCTTGTGAGAGGAGGTGGACAGAAAATAGAAAATGGAGGATCAACAATGAAAGAGAGAAAACTATGTGCGAAGGGAAAAATGATTCCCAAAATAGAAATGAAGATTGATGTAGACACCAGGATGAAATAACAGAACATAAATATAGATAAATAGATAGATAATAGATAATAAATACAGAAAATAAAGACAAAAAAATATAGTCAGAAAGACAGAGAGAGTGAGAGAGAAAAGAGAGAGAGAGCGAGAGGGAGAGAGAAAAAAAGAGAGAGAGAGAGAGAGAGAGAGCGAGAGGGAGAGAGAAAAAGAGAGAGAGAGAGAGCGAGAGGGAGAGAGAAAAAGAGAGAGAGAGCCCATTAGTTCTGCTCCAGTGGGCCACGTCTTCTCCATCCAGAGGGCTGTCTTTCATCAGCCACTCGGTGACATCTTACCCACTGTGTGTACACACTGTATCACAGGCCCATCAGGCCCATCCATCTCTGCTCTGCTCTCCATTTTCAAGTGCAGAGACTTTGTTCTCACCTTCCCCACAGACTGAACCACTTCACAGGCTACATACTGTAGATGTGGCAGGAGTCATGATAGAAATATGTGTCTGTGTGTGTGTGTGGTGTGTGTGGTGTGTGTGTGTGTGTGTGTGTGTGTGTGTGTGTGTGTGTGTGTGTGTGTACGTGAGTGTAAGTGTGTGTGTGTGGTGTGTGTGTGTGTGTGTGTGTGTGTGTGTGTGTGTGTGTGTGTTTGTGTGTGGTGGTTCGGAGTGTGTAGGAAGTTTGTGCATGGTAGAGGTCTTAACTTGCATCAGCAGACCAGCAGACAGCTGCAGTCTATGATGGCTGGCATTGAGGATCGTGGTTGTGATCGTGGCTCTAACAAACTCAATCACCCCCTTTTGTTTGACTCTGTGGGTTACTCGATTTACTCATTAAGTCATTTGTCAAAGCCACCATTTGGCACCTCACCACAGGCTCTTGGTGGAGAAGCATGATTTCATAAAAGATAAATAAAATAAAAAAAACAGCACACATTCTGACACATCTCAAACAGTGAAATAAGTGTAGACTTTGTTACTACGACCGTAGCTGCTCTATGCTGATGTTTTGCTGATCTATGATGACAGGACTGACTCCTCTCTTCTCTCCCCCTTCCCACCACCAGGCGGAGGAGACCAAGGTGCTGCGTCTGCAGGTGGAGCTGTCTCAGGTCAAAGGGGACATGGAGCGCCGGATGCAGGAGAAGGAGGAGGAGTTTGAGGCCACCAGGTACTAGCGTTCTCATCAGATCTCTTCTTTTTACTTTTCTCTCATTTTATGATAACTAAAATGGTTGAGAGCATATCCTGTTACACTGTTCACCAGAGTCACAGCTAATTAAGATGGGTGTGTTTGAGCTCGTGGCTGTCTTGAGCATTTTGCTGCAACTCATTTTCATTTTAGGAAAAATTATTTTATTTTCCTTTCACTGACTACTAAATTGGGATATTGTTTCCTATCTACTGAAATAACCCTGACATGATCTCTACTCTTTCCTTTCTGCCACAATTCCTAACGTATGCTTAACAAACACTTTCCTGGTAAGTGCTCTGCACGTGTCTCTATCTGTGTTCTCTTTACTTTGAGTGCTTTCTGTTCATGCACACCTTGAATCGAACAAAAAAAAAACAGTTGCATGAAATATAATTGTTTTACAATATGCTCAGTAAAATTGAACATCCTGTATCTCTCTATTTATTCTAGAAAGAGCCACCAGAGGGCGCTTGAGTCCCTGCAAGCTAGTCTGGACGTGGAGGTGAAAGGTCGCACTGAGGGAGCACGCCTGAAGAAGAAGATGGAGGCCGACCTGAATGACCTGGAGCTTCAGGTGGACCTACTCAACAAGAACAACACCGAGCTGATGAAGACCGTGAAGAAGATGCAGCAGCAAGTCAAGGTTGGGATCCAGCCTCTCCCATTGGATTAAATTTGAGAATCAACTGTCTCCTTATTGACTAATGAGTCAATGTTTATGTTGTAAAAGAAACATGTCTCCTAGCCAAATGAGCACTTGTAGGCTCCTCGTGCCTGCTTCATACCAGGGTACAGTATTATTCATGGCTGTGATTTCGCTCCAAAATTTGAACTCCTGAAATACAAAAAAATCTAAGAAGTTAACTTTTTTAAATGTATTTTCTGTATTTAAAAAAAAAATTAAAAAATCTTGATTCTTTTAAGGAGTGGACAGAAAAGGGAATTCATGTGGAAAAGTGAAGGGAAAGGAAGAAAAAAGAAAAGGAAGAAAAAGAAAAGAAAATGTATTCCATAAATCCAACCTAACGTAACCTAACCACACCTCCCCTCTCCTCTGCCCCCTCTCCTGCAGGACCTGCAGGCTCAGCTGGAGGAGGAGGTGCGTCAGCAGGAGGAGGCGCGGGAGGAGCGGGCCCTGCTGGAGCGCCGCTGCACCCTGCTGGCCAGCGAGAGCGAGGAGAGCCGCGTGGCGCTGGAGGCGGCCGAACGTGCCCGCAAGGCCCTGGAGACAGAGCTGCAGGAGAGCTCCGACAAGTTCAACGAGCTCAACAACCAGGTGACCCTGACGCTGCAGAATCACACCAGTTTACAGTTTGGCACCACAAAAACATCTAGGATTTCTCTTTCTCACTCTCTCTTTCTCAAATCTATTGAAATGGTGCTTTATTGGCATGAATGAATGATGCCATTGTCACCGGCTTGACATATTAGGCTATAGAATTTACATGTTATATTATTATATAGTATATGAGTGTATTTTCTTTTTGCAAGTAGTAGTGTGAATGGGGGAGGGGCAACAGAACAAACAAACAACACTGAATGTCTCACTCTTTCTCTTTCTCTCCCTCACACACATACCGGTGCACACACAAACAAACACGCATACATGCACACATACACACACACAAACACACGCACACTCACACGCACGCACACACACACACACACACACGCACACACACACACACGCACACACACACACACACACACACTTACTCTCCCCCTCTCCTCCTGCGTGCAGCTCCAGGCGGCCTGCAGTGGCAAGCGGAAGCTGGAGGTGGACCTGCAGCAGCTGAGCCACGAGCACGAGGAGCTGCAGGGCGAGCTGAGGGGGGCCGGCGACAAGATCAAGAAGGCCAACTGCGAGGTGAGACGGACCGCACCGCTCACCATACGCATCACTGACGAGACTAACTGAGACATTAGGGTTATTGAGATTAATAGTGGACGTCTCATCTGTGAGATTAATGTGGACGTCTTGGCTTTGGTAATACAAAACCTTTTTTTTTTTTTTTTTTGCTAAAGCCAAGAAGCCATTCCTTTCCTTGCCTTGTTTGAAAGGTGAAATATAAATAAAATAGCCATTTCCTTGCCTTGTCTTGTTTGAAAGATGAAATATAATGAAAGTAGCCATTTCCTTGCCTTACCTTGTTTGAAATGTGAAATATAATTAAAGTAGCCATTTTCTTGCCTTGCCTTGTTTGAAAGGTGAAATATAATTAAAGTAGCCATTTCCTTGCCTTGCCTTGTTTGAAAGGTGAAATATAATTAAAGTAGCCATTTCCTTGCCTTGCCTTGTTTAAAAGGTGATATATATATATATATATATATATATATATATATATAAGTAAACCACTGTGTCTGAAGTCTGACCACTGTGCCCATGTGCGGTAGGCGACGCGTGTGGCCGAGGAGCTGCGTCTGGAGCAGGAGCACACGCTGCACCTTGAGAGGGTGAAGAAGGGCCTGGAGGCCCAGATCAAGGACATGACCACCCGGCTGGACGAGGCCGAGCAGCTGGCCATGAAAGGGGGCAAGAAGTTCATCCAGAAACTGGAGGGCAAGGTAACAGGCACCAGTCAGTCAGTCAGATGATGGATAGAAAGTTCCGGCTCTTCTTAGGATGAGGATACCACTTCATTTTATTATGTAGATGAATGTAGATTAATTTTTTGTTGACAATTATTTATTTTTGTTGACAATTATAATATTTTAGGACTGCTTGCCAATACACACAATTTAGTCCTTTCTTATTATTCACAGATATTCATATTATTAGTTCTCAAAGCTCCTCTCTTTGTCTTAAATGGCGAATTGTTACAACATAGTGAAACTATTTCAAATCTCTATTCTGCGTTTAGTTTTTATTCTTAGCACTTATAGTAAATGCAGGTTCATCATATCAGTGTGGATGCTTCCTGGGTAGTCATCCTATGACTTTGGTGTTGTTGGCTACACGCTGCGCCAGTTTCGCCACCTTGAGTCAGTGTCAGTGTCCATGCGCAGGTGAAGGAGCTGGAGCTGGAGCTGGAGACGGAGCAGAAGCGCCACGGCGAGACGGTCAAGACGCTACGCAAGAACGAGCGGCGCCTGAAGGAGCTGCTCTTCCAGTCGGAGGAGGACCAGAAGAACCAGCTGCGCATGCAGGAGCTGGTGGAGCGGCTGCAGATCAAGATGAAGACCTACAAGAGACAAGTGGAGGAGGCGGTAAATAAGAGTTTTGTTCATCCTTCGAAACTCGGTTCCTCCTGTCATTGTGAAGCATAATTCACCAAGCATTGGATTGTTTAGCCACTAATTGGGAACGTGAGCTGGGTTAAGACCATCATGAGACAGGTTAGTTTTACTTTACTGATGATGTGTTGTTGCAGTGGCGATCCTACTCAGTACAAGATGAAACACAGGCTCTTTTTAGCTTTGGCCTGCGTTTGGAACTTTCACTCATTCCAAACATAGTGCACTATGTAATGACAGCACTGTTGCACTGTGTAGTGAATGAGTAATTATTTTGAACACAGCCTTAGTCCGTGAAGGTTCAGAGTTTCAAGGGACTCACGATTGAAGCGGTTCCTCCGCGGACAGGTAGCGTAAATACAGTCCATCAAATGGGGAGAATGTCTCGGCCTTGTGAATGAAAGTCTAAACGCTGTCTCTGTGGACACTAGGAGGAGCAGGCCAATGTGAACCTGGCCAAGTACAGGAAGACAGTGCATGAGCTGGACGATGCAGAGGAGCGGGCCGACATCGCTGAGTCCGCACTCACCAAGATACGCACCAAGAACCGCGGCAGCTTCGGAAAGGGCTACTCATCCGTAAGTCTGAGAAAATCCTCTGCCACTGATTCTCTGTTCTGCAGGACAAGTAACATTATGTCTTCATTCTTCAGTCTTCATTTCTTGTTTTTCACACGTTCATATTATAGGTTACATAATGTTGTCATATGGTTAGTTTACATAAGCAAAAAAAATAATAATACTTGAAAGTGTTGTAGTGTGTGTGTGTGTGTGTGGGGGGGGGTGGTGCTGTAATGCAAGCACCATCATCCCATAGCACATATGGGTCCAACACCCACACGGACTTCATGTCCAGCTTGAGGTCATGTCTCTGTCCCACTCTCCATCTCTCCTACTCATTTCCTATCTACTCTCCACTGTCCTATCAATGGGTGGGTTTACTGTACATGGACAGTTTTTTCTGTCATTCCGATTAAATTATTCCGAATGAGAAATTTGTGCCGTCTGTTTACATGGGGTAGGTTCTATTCCGATCAGGTGCTCTCAAGCGCTCTAGAATCTTTGATCGAAATATCTGTTGCAGCCTGAGAAGCTACAGTGGTCAACCCGACTGACCAGACTGATAACCGACTGGCTGTTCAATCGATTGAACGATTGATACTGTATACATGGCTGTTCACTCGGAATAAGAACGGAATACACCACCCTTTTCGTTACGATTAAAATTCTAATTCTGTGGGTGTTTATGTGTGTCATTTTTATTCTGATTGAGCCATTATTCTGATTTTAATCGGAATAAAAGTGTCCATGTAAACCCAATCAATAAAGGCCAGTGAATGCTGTTTGACTGTAAACGTTCTCCTGGTCCTCTTCTGGGTTTGACCTCCACTTGTATCTGTCCATTGTAGGGATACAGCACCCCCTACCCTGGGATGGTGAGGTCACCGAGCTCTGCAGGGTCAGAAGGCAGGGGTGAGAAGATCCTCAACGATGAGGACGGCGAGTCGGTCAGCTCTCTCATCCCTGCCTATCTCAACTCCCTGAAGAAGCTCATGGTGGACTAGACGTCCAGCGTCCCACCGCAAACCGTCTCAGACCAGCAAAGCAGTGAGCGCTCCGAGTGGGTGACTAATATTTCAATTACTTGCATGAGTGAAACAAATTCCAAAGTTTTTTTATGGAATGTCATAATTGTTCGTATTATAATGTTTTTTCTTACTTTGCAAGTAATTAGTACTGGTAATAGACCTCTGAATTTGCCTACAAAAAGGACCCAAAGCTGCCATTTTTGCCCATATAAGGAGATTCAGATCTCCTTCTATAGGCAAAGATGGTACCCAGATCTCCTTACATTGGCAAATATGGCACCCAGATCTCCTTATATAGGCAAAGATGGCAGCTTTGGGTCCCTTTTGTTGGCTCCATAGAACTTCAGAGGTCTATGGATCGGAGGCACTATAATGTTGCCAAATAATGTGCATGAAAACAGAAAACTTTGCCAAATAAATATTTTATAACAAATTATTCCTAAAGCATTATTACAAAGTTTATAACTATGGCCACAAATCCTTTATTAGAACATTTATTAGAAATTATTAGATCTCCTACACTTATGTAAAAAATATATAAATTCTATGTATTTATATCAATTCAAATGCTATTCCAAAAAAATATTAAAGCTATGAAAGTTTATCGCACATTGAATTCCAAGTACATTCCATGTTGTCTGTATTATTCAAGATAAATGAACTATTATTGGACCTTAAAGCTTCAAATGTGACTTTAATGCTTTTGGGGTGTCAAGACATGAAATGTATCACAAAGTGGAAACTGTTCCACTAATGCCATTGCTTAAATGATGTATCAGTATTTTTTTTGTCATTCAAAAGTATATAAATAAAATATGCTTCTCAAATGATAAAATCTGCTTTCAGTGATTTATTTGGGATCTAGAGATTAATCTAGTTGCATGAATAAATATATCATACAACTGTCTAAGAATATTAACTAATTTACTAACTAAGAACTGTCTAACTACTAACCAACTATAGCCTAGTTACTGTATATGTGCAATTATGATGTGAACACAAACACTACTAGAGGCAACGCAGATGTGGTTTTAAGTTTGAATTTAATCATTGTGTCACCAGTATAAAGCAAAACCTGAATGCAGAACATTCTCTACTTGCTGTCTTTAAATGTACAGTTTCAAATGATATTATTGTTAAGTTTCTATCAGTTTGCAGGTAAAACACTTTTGCACATCAATAGGCATCAACATGAAACAGCCACAAGTACAATGGCAAGACCTGGCATTAAGAACAAATCAAGCTGATGATTTTATTGACACAAAACAGAGAAGAAAGGGATCCAGTTAAATATCAGAAGTGAAAGAAAACAGTGTTATTTCATTCAGTATAAAAATAGGCATTGCGTAAAATAAAATCAATATATTATCTGTACCTCTTCAATTTTATACATCTTGTCTTTTCTCACCCCTGAACACACCGCTGAACCAACTGTTTCCTGTGACAAACTGTTTCTTATTACAGACTGTCAAACTAAATCTGAAATGAATTGATCGCTGGGTTGGATGTTGAGGGGATTGTTAAAAAGTTGAACACTGAACATATTATTTGCCATGGTATTTCTCCTCTTCATGATGACTAGGAGAGGACCCTTGAGTCTGACATCACTGGAAGCCACAGAGTCAATACTGAGAGTACAATGATCCTATGAGATGACTCAATGTCTCACCTACCAGACACAGACTCAATACTCTTGATTTAGTATCACAGTCAAATACTTCATCTCATATTCATTAAAGCTTTACTCACTGTAAACGCTATCACCCTGCTGTCGCTACAGTTCATTACTTCAGACTGAACAACAAAACATGTCACTACATTTTCTAATTTTGTAATCTTAGGGGCTTTGACTGCATAATGCTTCATTGTTTTCTATCATACTGATTTTCTCTTTTTTATGTTAGACAGAGAAACTTGAATAAGAAACCGGCAACTCAACGTTAGAGACATGACCATGGCAGAGAGTGCACTTAACCAGACATAAATTAAGACATCGAGATACTATATTTACAAAAGACAACCGTGAAAAGGTATGATTTCACACGCCAGAATACTGAATGCAACCATACAGTAGCTGTCATGTGATGTGCCATGACAGTACTCAAAAGCATGTCATTATCTCAGGGAACACACAGAAATAAATTTAGGCCCAGCGTTTAAAGTGTAAAAAGGACATTGCATAAACTGCAGTTTTGAAATGTCAATTTGAGGAGTTAACGTTAAACAATAAATGTATATGCAAGAGGGTTGTGAATGGCATGGCAAAGACCTGTCCGTGGGCACCGACAAGCTACGGTGGCTAAACTGGTGCCGTGATGCGGCAACAACAGATCAGTTCTTTTCCACAGTTGTTACCTTTGAAGGACATACAGTATACACACATAGACCGATGCATCACAAGTGGCCAAAGTATTTTAAGACATACTGAAATGGAAAATGAGATGTTTAGAAGGCAATAACTCAATTTGGGAACTTCATATCATAACTGTGTTTGTGGCAGGCGTAAGGTAAGGTGACCTCTGATGTGACTTGGCAAGCGGGGTGCATGATTCTTAAAAAATATTTCTGTTCACTTAATTTCAGTTTAGCAGCAGCTAGTAAGTTTGTAAGACTTTTGAATGAATAAGCAAGGTGCTACACTGTCATTATATATGTATATATTCATAGCATCAGGAAAATAGTCTCTTAACCTTTTTCAATCCTCTAAGCTGTACAAAGACACGTAGTTGTTCGTATTTATATATTTAGAGCGTATCCGCATTTTTTTTAGCGTTCCTCCTTATTTGAGAGCAGTCCTTTCTTCTGAGTGGAATTCCTTGGATATGGTTGTGCCCAAAATGTTCCCTGTAGAACCCTCCAGTGCCTTGGGAACATCACAGTCTCAAAGAGGGGCGGGTAATCAAACACTTCAGCCAATAACATCATTCATGCATCAGTAGAGTCTTCCACCGAGTTTATGTTCCAACAGTACACTTAAAGGCTCCTGCCTTCGTGTGTGTGTGTGTGTGTGTGTGTGTGTGTGTGTGTGTGTGTGTGTAGGGGGGTCATATCTGCATGTCCACAGGTCGGACTTCTCCTGTCTTGTGCTCCTTCACCCACAGCTCTCGGTCTTTGGCTGGATCGACGCTTTGTAGCAGCTTGTCCACTGGCTCTATCGTCTGCATAAAACACAAAAACAAGCACATAGGTGAGTGCAACAATGACAGCTATCAGTAGTATGGCCAAACAACAATAATCACTCTTTACAGGAAACTAAAGGTAAACTCTTGGGAAAGGTTGTTGACATTTGAGCTAAACAGACAATCAAATGCCCCCTCCTCCCCTCACAACCTACTGAAGCAACATGTTGATTGGAATAGTGTATGGTTCTGTCGAGGCCTCATCATTTCCCATTTAGAGAGCCAGGACTCGGGTGCACAAATACCAGAATTCAAAACTACATGGAGAGCTAGAGGATTGTGAGAATTTTGCAGAATTCAACAAAAAGTTAAAAGTATTTGACACTTCATCAAGGACTGCACCTTTGATCAGTCTCACTAATGTCAAATCATACCACAAGAAAGAGTTCAGCTGCCACCTAGTGGTGAATATATTAACATATTTAGATTGCGGTGGGAGGTATGGGGGAGCAAACAGTCCTTATCAAGCCATGCCTGCATTCCCTGAATTCACTAGAACTTGTCAGGAGTACAGTTTTGCCTTTCCATCAGAAATAATAGTGTCTTGGTAATCAATCAGATAGACACACTCACAAGGTTTGGAATGCATTGTGGTACAGATTTTAGATAGTTCTCGAGGATTGTATTAAACTCATTATTATTTCTACCTGAAGTACAGGTGTAGCCCCTTCAAACCTTTATTGTTGTAGGCTATGATCATATTGCGTAATATACTGTCGATGATGATTGTGTATGAATATAGTGGTGACTATTGTAGATTGTTGAAGCTGCAGACTTACGCTTTGGTTGAACATATCCGTCTCGTGCCGCAATGTTGTGTACTGACACAGGTGCTGTCGTATCATCTCCACTCTCTCTACCTCCAGCCTCTCCAGTTCCTGTGGGACAGTGACATACAGGTCAAACTGTAGGGGTCAATACCGTAAACACAGTAAACACAGAAAAGTGATAAAGTCTGAAATCTGCCCTGGTGGGAAAGACACAAAACAAGTGGAACAGCAGCAACACACAATATGAGAACAAATGACGAATCCTTCTCTCGGATTTGTCATCCCGTTAGAGATCTTTGAAGGGACAGTGTTGTGATTCACAGCCCTTTGTTTTCCAACAACAGATTCCAACTCTGTCATGTCAACGTCACCAAAATTCACGTCAAACTGTGAGCAGGAGCAGGAGGCTTTACAGACTGTCAGCTATGAGTAACAATAACACACAACTAACAAACAAACAATCAGATTACAATGTTAATGCAACTATTTTTTTTTTTTTATCAACCAATCTTGACATTTTACTTGATTATACTAAAAATATTTGTTTTGTAAGAATGACTCTGCCACAGAACAGAGTGTAAAAGCAAACTTCAGAGGAGACTTCTCTTACCAAGCTCGTGGTGACCATCTCTTCAAACCATTTGGACTGAGACTGATTGTAAAGGTCCACACATTTCATCAGCTCATCTCCTGGAAGGACACAGTAGAGGAGGTTATCGTCTACCATTAATTCTGATGTTATTGTCATTTTCTTATCACCCACTAGGGGGCGATAATGACCAATGTTTGAACTAAACCAGCTGATGCTCACTTTGAATGACATCATTACCCACTACAGACAATCCCTAATGTCAACAACATTTTATGCTTTAGTCTAGGTTTTAGTGAAATATTTGGTTACAGTTAAAATCAGTATATAAACATAATGGACCATTCATGGGAAGCTATGACACCTACACCATAACAAATTGTATTTCTCTTTGAACACAAGCCTGGCTGGAACCTCCCAATACAAGATATAATCCAGACCATTAAAAAACATTATGTGCAAAGCAAATCAGAGCACATCACATCTAACTAGCTATTTTGGTCAGTTTTGAGTGTCCTGACACTTTTTCTGTTATCCATGAGTGTCCATTGCTTCTGCCTTGAAGCTCTCAGGGATAACTGTCCCCTCTGTTTTAGCAGATGTGCTTTTTCACACCTCCTCCGCTTCTCTGAGCTCACATACCACTCACAGCCGCTACTCAGCCAACTTCCTGCCTTGGCAGAGAACTCGGCACAGAATACAAATGCACATAGGTCTCCTAAACAATGCTAAGCAGGGCAAATGGTGCACAGCTGTTGCTTTCTTTCCTCCTCCTCCATTATTATTTAATGATAACAGATTAGTATTACTTTGCCTCCCCACACATTTAACGATACCCTGCTTAAGATTTTGGGTGTACAGGGACTGAAGCAGACAATAAGAACAACAATTTCAACAGTTTATAGCGTAACATGAGAGAGTGTTTTGCACGGCAGGAGTAATGTTGCTCTGGTCACTTTCTCTGCGTGCAACAACTCCACTTGGTTCTCAAGGCTGCATCTGTTTACACTCCAGCGTCCCGTCTCCAGTGCTAACCCCTCAGCGCAAGGTGAGGTAATATGTCTGGCTGTAGCCTCCCCCATAGGCCACTCACACACCCCCACACCACCCTCCGCACAGCAACATGTGTTTGTGTTTCCAGACTCTCACACTCACTCTCTCTCTCACTCTCTCTCTCTCTCTCTCTCTCTCTCTATGACTCTTTTTAACCCCCCTTCCTCCCCCCTCTCTCCCTTTCTCCCCCTCTCTTATTTCTCTTTCTCACACACTCTCTCTCTCTCCCTCTCCCCTTCTGCTGACCCCAGCTGGACATGCCCCCTGATTAAACCGCTCTCTGCCTGGGCCAGTGGGGCGGCCCCCGGGTGGGAGCCCTGGGGAGAGAGGCTGTACAGTCCAGCAGCGCTGTGAGAACGGCTGAGCGACTCAGGCCCAACTCCAGACCTTGGACTCATACACACACGCACACACACACACACACACACGCACTGACACACACACACTCGCACGCACATGCGTGCATACACCCACACATACACACACGCACACACACGCACGTACACACGCACGCACTCACACACACACGCACGCACATGCATGCATACACCCACACATACACACACGCACACACACACGCACGCACGCACGCACTCACACACACACGCACGCACGCACATGCGTGCATACACCCACACATACACACACGCACACACACACGCACGCATGCACACACACACACACACACACACACACACACACACACACACGTACGCACATGAGTGCATACACCCACACATACACACACGCACATAGACACACGCACGCACGTGTGTGCACACATCCACACATCCACACACACACACATACACTCACGCACACTAACACACACATGCACACACACACACACACACACACACACAGTCACTTGCACATATGCACACACACACACACACACACACACACAATCTCATACTAATGCTTACAGTTACCAGGGAGCCATAAATACACTGTGTCACGAATATGCACTTATGGTGGGATCGTTTGACTGAAAATTATTCTCCTCACTGCCTGGTCAGATTTCTCTTCTTTGCATGTGGTTCCGTTTCATTGAAAGCTTCACATGACAATCCTCTGTCTGAGTAACGGATCCATGACTTGCTCTAGAACCCTCTCCCATAATAACAAGCCACTGAGAGACTTGCATTCAAGTGGGCCTTTTGAATGGGTATACCAATTCAAGAACTTTAAATGAACCTCAGTCTGAACCGACTGTGGTTCTTTTCGGAAAACTTTCTTTGGGAACTCTCTTTTATCAGGTCAGCCTCAAGGATCCTAGCAGCTGATCTAAAGTTGTGCCAGCTCATATTACTCACGAAAAAAAAACCCATCAGATATTTTCCAGCCAGGTGAAATTCCGACCTTGTGCCAACGCAGTAGCAACTCCTATAATTTTTCTCAAAGTGCAGCCAGTCAGTCTTCCGGTGCTATTTGTTATCTACAGCTCAGGTCGTGGTGCTCTACTGCCGATGATGACTCACCTGCTTGCGTGGATTTCCTGCGAGCTTTCTTAATGTCCTCCTCGATCTTGGAGCTCAGCTTGATTTCCAGCTGCTGGGTCTTGACTTCTAGATCTTTCTGTCGGTCTGCGAGGGCCTTTCGGGCCTGACACAAAAGAGAGAATAAGGATAATCCGTTTCATAACCACACTACTAATTCCTTTTATTTAGCTGATGTTGATGTGGCTGGTCTCTCCGCTGGGACTCACACTCTGTGACGTGAGGGCCAAGTCAGGGTCGAGGACCCGGCTCGTGTTCAGGTCCAGTTTGGCCTGACCCACGGCAGACATGTGTTGGATCGCACGCCCCCCCCCCCCCCCCACCTTCACGCTCTACTACTTTAAATTAATCACGTTAGTCAGGCCGGTGTGTGTCACGCAATCTCCTTTCACACCTTCTGACCTCATTGGACAATTGTGTCATTTGTTAAGAGTGAAATGGCAATCCGGGTGATTACATGCTCGATGTCAAAGTCGTGGGTGTGTGGAGGGCACCTGAGCCGATCTGCTTATTTATAGAGCCAGTGGGGGGGCCCTATTGAGACGCGAGATGGCCCACTGCTTTGGAACAACACCCTGGAATCTCAATAATTCATGTGAGGGGGGATTCTTGACATTCTAGAAGAGCAACCTGGGGAAGGGCAGAGTGCTCGGTCGCCAGGGTTACGGCTCTCTTTGAAATCTCAAATCGCTGAGAGGTGACTAGAACTGGAAATGCAAAAAAAAAAAAAAAAAACACCAGGCTGACGTCAGGAAGCCTTCTTATAGAAGTTACTAAATGGAAGCTGTTACCTTTTCGACGGCAGCGTAACGGCTGGCTAGCTGTTTTCTGAGGTCGGCGATGTGGTGATCGAACTTTTTCATGTCCTTCTTGAAGTTGTCACGAAAGGTGAGGAAGGGCTTCTCCACCTCACTCTGCAGCTGAAATCAGAGAAGCCGAATTTATCTCCAACCAGAGTCACTGAAGCGACTAAGCAGCTCCAGATTTTGGAAATAGATATAATAAGGAACACCTGGGAAATGTTTCCCGTCTGCAGCACCAGATGATTCTTAACCTAATTCTAGACGTTAATGTGAAGTATTTCACGCGGTCTAGGAAATAATTCACATATTCCAAAAGAGATATTTGTATTGGGTTCATGCATTTTGAATTTCATTAACTTATCCAAATGAGTCATGGGGCTATCTGGAACCAAAAAAAAAAAACTGATCCAGCAGATTAAGAGGCCTAGTGTCTTTGGAGAGTTTGTGTTGTAACTTAAGTGTCATTACCTCACAGCCTTGGATAACTGTGAGGATCTTCGTTTGCGCACACACACTGCCAGGGTCTACAGAGACAAGTGTGCTGCACACATCTGGTCCGACGTCTCCTTGTGTGTGTACATACTAACCATCCCCTCAACCTCCCCCAACACCCCCTCCTTTTCCCTTCGCCCAGCTGTGTTCCAGAACTTTCCTCTCGGCCAAGATAAACCTACACGTCTCATGGACAAGCAACCCCGCTCAATTGGTGGTGGCAGGAAGGCCTACAGGTTTTTCAGCACTGCTTAAATCAAATAAAATCTCAATTTCTCCATGTTATAAAGTGTGTGTAAAAGCTCACATGCACATAGTGAAATTTCACTGGCTATGCAAATGTATTTTTATCCCTGCTGTGGTGCAGAACATATTACTCGCTGCCATGACTACACATTTAATGTCCAATTCAAATTGCAATTTTAACAGCCATGACACCATTTATAGCTGAATGGAGAATTTCATCACATCTGTCTTAAAAATAGCTAGCTTTTTCACAGTGAAAATGACCAGACTATTGAATGAGCAGTCCACTTATAATAACAGCAAAAGGTTATCATTTGCCTATTTGCATCACAAAAGGCTACTTCACTCAACACCACCCATGTCAAGTGAGTGGGTTCTAATAAAAACATATAGAGGACACAATCAAGGAGACATAGTGCACCCTAATTAGTGTTCAAGGAGAGGAGAGAGAATAAATATGAAGTGGGGCCCTCTAATCCCCAATCTACACTCCCAACCCACCCCCTCCCCTCCCTCCACTCCCTTATCCTTTCTCTAACTTAGCGCCTGCTCACCTTGGAGGAGAACTTGAGGTGAACTTCGGCCTCGTCGGCCAGGCTCTTCTTCAGCTGGGCCCAGGCCTCTCCCAGAGTGCTGCAGAAGACAGATAGGGGCTTAGCGTAAGAACCTCTTCCCTCTGGAGGGGAGCCTATCGGAGGGCAGCGCAAGGTCAGCCTGCTCGCTGGCTGCCTGGACGCCCCCGCACCACTGTACTGCGAGGAGGCTACGCGGCGGACTTGGCAAGTGGACTTATTCAACACAGTGTGAAGAGGGGAATGGTGTGGGTGAGTGTTTTTTTTTAAAGACCTATGAGGGTTGTATAACTGACCCCCCCCCCCCCCCTCTTTAGTGGAGGCATTGGACTCCCTCACAGAACACATTTCAGGAAATTCATTTTCATTCAGGAAATGATGATTCAGAAAATTCATTCATCTTTATTTAGATAGATGGCTGGAAAGCATTCATAAAGCTTCACAAGTCTATATGTAGCTATTTATGGTCACGGCTACACAGCCTTATGATGTTATTGTATAGTCCTTTACATCTTCAAATTTTAGAATGGGTCACAGTTTAAGTGTTTAACCAAAAAAGTCTTCTAAATAAAGATGGATTGTGGCCTTGCTCTCACAGTGATGAGTCAAACCTTAACCTCAGGACCCTATTGCACAGATTGGCTCTTCTTGCTGGGCTAGGCATAAACAGTCACTAAGTGACCACGCAGTGACTGGACATAGACAGTGGCACAGACATCACGGTCCACCTCGCACACTTGTGATCCATTGCTGGACCGTCCCAAACATTCACAGGATATTTATTCAAAGACAATAAACTGTGGCTGCAGAGGCTCCGGCCTCACCCTGACTAGAGTACATACCGAACACTCAGACGTATACACACATCAGTCCTGCTCTTCCTGAAGGTTTTAGAACACAGGCCACATACTGTAAGCTGACATACGTTCCCTTTCACTCCACCAACTCAAAACCTGTATCATAAACTGAAGTACATTGACGGCGACGACAACAACTCCGGTCCTATGACAAAGAATATGCATTGATGTAGCATTTATCACGCATCATGCATGCTTAATAAAGCACAATCAGAATAGCCCTATGCGAGATCTGTGAGTTATGAGCTAAAACATAGACAGATCCATATGTGTGTGCTGACATGCTTAAGCTAGGCTTCCCCCAGCCGGCGTCAGATCAAACGGGGCTTTGAATGGGGCGCCGCGCGCACATCGCTGTGGAATGCAGTTCCACCGACTTCCAGCACATTCTTCTTTGGCTGCTTATCACAGGGTCACAGGCGCGCGCGTTCCAAATCAGGAAGGATACGTTCATAATGCCAGGCTTTAACCTTAACTCAAGCGTGCTCTTTCAATAGCCTCAGAGTTTTCTTTCAGGAGCTCAGTAACTCTCAAACTTAAAAAAAAAAAGCCTGATGTAGCCTACTTCACAATACATCAACACAACAAAAGCTA